>NC_092802.1:3821293-4121293 GCF_918797505.1 Bemisia tabaci
GTTGTGCACTCCGTGCACGGGCTCTGACCCTGCCAAACGCCGGCAAATGTTGTGATTCTGCACCTCCCTCGCCTCTGTTGTTAGCCCATATCTCTTCACCATCGTAAGAGCAATTTAGGATCAAGCGCATCCTTGGTACGTTATTACCTTGGTTGTTAGCCCATATCCCTAATACGCTCGGGCATGGATCAACCGCTTCCTCGGTGCCTGCTTCAGCGAGGCTGTTCACCTTGGATGTTAGGCCATATCCATTGCAGCCTTGGATCAAGCGGAACCTTGGTACGTTATTACCTTGGTGTTAGCCATATCCATGGCTTACGGAAGAGATCAAGCGGAACCTGAGGAACATGAGGGGAACGATGATCTTCAGAGGGACCAACTGATAGTAGTTAGGCCATATCCTTGAACCGCGAGGTGCAAGGATCAACCGGTACAACAGTGGTCTGAAAATCACCGATCTGTGACCGACTTTGCGCGATTCGTCAGTGACCAATTGCAGGGGTGACCGATCGAAGCCTGGCAATCCTGTATCTGGTCAACCTCCGGTATCTGCCGATGCTTGCGCATTAAGTCTAAAGCCGTCATCCCCCCGGGACACTTTAGACCAGGCAAAGTCGGAACCGGAGGGTCGGACGCCTCTCAAACGGGCTGGTGGTTGGGGCGATGTTGCAGATTGAAGTAGGTTTTGATGCAGGAGAGCCGAATACTTCACGAGAGTTCCGGGGCTCGTGGCTCAGGGTATTCTGTTCTCCTGGGCCGAACAAGCCGGACAAAGTTTCAGCAATCTCTATCTCTGTAGAGAGTATCCAGCTACGAGTTTGTTGTCTCACTGCTGGATCGCACGGTGGTAGAGGAGTTCCCTGCATTCGGTCATTGCGAATTGTTCACTGTTGTGAGTGAGGGTGCGCGACCTCGAGGCGACCCAACTCTTCATGGCATGAGATCTTGAAGAGGTCACTGGTTATCCTTACTAAATCTCACTCGACTAAACCTCTGATCTCGTAGGAACTGAGTAGATCCGTTGTGCTTCGTTCGCGCGGGAGTCCGTGTGAAAAAAGCAGAACGGAGAAGAGATCTTAAGGAGGAAACTGGTCGGTCCGGACCGGCTATAGGGCATCCGATCTCGAGTGAAACAAAGGCATGAGCCCCATGCCTTTGTCTTTTAAAATTTCTTCTCAATTTCTTCAAAATTTCTTCAAAATTTTGAATTTCAAATTAACGTAATGCCATGGGAGTTGTAAGTTGGCCGATGGAAGCGTTGCCGTCTGATGTCGGTTCCTCCTCGTGGTGGACGGTGGAAACGAGGGTTTTACCCTCGGCTAAACGCCGACAAAATTGGTGCTAGTTTTGGCAGTAATACACAGGGGTCGATACTTTAGTCTATTGATGTTTCATGACCCCTGCTAGCACCTTTTTCAGATGAATACATCTTTGACTTATAGTTTTTTGACCATTCTCACGATTTCTATAACTTATTCATTCATCTTATTGCTTTCTATAATATATTTCAGGAGACAAATAATTATATGCCTAGAAAAAACACAGATGATTAACAAATAAAATATCAGAACACATGAATTAGAGTATCTTAGCTCTTTCATCAATGCGATTTTGATTTTGGGGCTAAAATGCTCCTTTCCTCAAATATAAATTTAGAAGTTTTGTAGTGACAGAGCGTCCAAAGATTTGCCATTGATTTTGCGTAGAAATTAATTTATCAATTGATCGAGATTTAACGTTTTGGAGAAGAGGAGGAAGAGAAAGATAAAGTAGTAGAGAGAGAGGATCAGAAAAAAAAGAGAGAAGAAAAGAAAGAAGTTAAGGAAAATAAAGGAGCAGAGAGAGGAGAAAAATGAAGAGAAAGGTGAGAAGCAAATAAGGAGAAAGTTTCGGTAGTACACTGGGGTCGATATTTTTCGACTCGGAATGTCCTATCAATTATTTCGACTTCAATAGTCTGGAAAGTTCTTGTTATCTACTGTTTCTCTGCTTTGTTTTTATTGCTTTTTTTTTATCGAAAACTTGAAGTTTGTGAAAATTTACGAGCGAGCACTATCATTTCCGGTTCATCCATAAAATAACGTGTTTATCAGGAATAAGCAAGTCTATTTTGCAAAATATAGTTCAATCCATGTTTCATGCCAAAATTGCACGTGTAACACGAATCGCGCGAGAAAATTATCGACATCAACTCAGGAAGAACACCGTATGAGCCTTCAGACGTGGCCACATTTCCTTCAATAAAATTTTACTTTACGGGGAAAATCGTGCATTTTTTTCGTCAATTTTTCCGGACAATTTTGTTCACAGTTTTGTTTAAAATATCTGTGAATGTCAAGAAAAAAACGCATAATTATTCTCAAAACTACATGTTTTAGTCGGGGCAATTTGGCAACTCTCGAATGTTCATACAGCGTTTTTCCTTGGCACGGCAGACGTCCTAACTGAGATATTTAATTTAAGGCTTTTTTGATGCGTGAATTTAAATACCCGCTCATAAGAAAACAAAACTCCGAGTTGAGAACGGAAACTTCCACGGAAAATCTCGAATTACCGAACCTGTCCACGGAAAATCCGTACCGATCTTCCGAAATCCGTGCTTCGTCAGTGTAATGTGTTCGTACTTTTTCCGTACAGTAGACACCCTGATAATGTATTGATACGCCCGGTTTCGAACTTTGAAAAAAAAAATTTAAGTTAAAAAATTAGTAAAAAAAAGTAAAAATTTAGAGTTCAAAAAATGTAATTTGACTCTAATTATAATTTTTGGAACTTCTTGGCTTTGTTTCCCCCCGAAATAGGGTGTGGACCCAGCACCATTTCTCCACCTTGTTTCAAACTTCGTCTAGCAGTCTAACCGAGCACGTTTCAAACTTTGAAGAAAAAAATTAAGTTAACAAATTAGTAAAAAAGGTAAAAATTTAGAGTTCAAAAAAATGTAATTTTGACTCTGATTATAATTTTTGAAACTTCTTGGCTTTCTTTTCCCCGCGAAAGGGTGCAGACCCAGCACCATTTCTCCACCTTGTTTCAAATTTTGTCTAGCAGTCCAACCGAGCACGTTTCAAACTTTGAAAAAAAAAAATTAAGTCGAAAAATTAGTAAAAAAAGTAAAAATTTTGACTCTGACTATAATTTTTGGAACTTCTTGGCTTTGTTTTCCCCGCGAAAGGGTGCAGACCCAGCATCATTTCTCCACCTTTGGGCTTGCAAATATTTGTCTAGCAGGGTCTAATCTAGCAGTCGAACCGAGCACCACTAAAACTTGGGGCTTGTTGGCGCGAACCTCGATACAGCAGAGCGCGTCGGAGCACAACGGGCGGGAAAGCGGAAGGAGGATTTTCCGAGTATCTCCGGAATCCGTGCGGTCCGGATGCTACAGGCTTTCGTTAGAAGCGAAATTTTAAAGTTGATATCAGATATCCGAAAATGAGCTTGTTCAGCAATTCGTAATTCTTGCATTTTGGAAACTAGAGAGTGCACAGAGTTCACAGGAATTTTCCACCGATTTTTTTGAGCAATATTAACCCACGAAATACGAGTCCAAAAGTCCGCATTTTGGCTCGCCATTTAAACGCGCGCCGCTTGGCCCATCTCAAAAATGGCGCCCATTTTCTCCGTCCGGCGGTGGCCACACTTTTGACCCGGCGTGCCGGCGGGTACCTCTGCATGCCTCTGCCGTGTGTGGGGTCTGATAAGACAAACGAAGATTGATAACACAAATGATCCGAGCAACTCGAAATCTCTTAATATTAAATAATTTAAATCCATTTTCGACTTCAACCAAGCACTTGGCAATAATATTCATCGTATTTTACAACCAGGAGCCACGGCCTATCGGCTCATTTTAAGGTGCATTCTGAAATCAGATGTTTACAAGTCCAGTGTCCAAACCCAGACTTTCTTCCTTTACTTTTTTTTGACCATTCTCTTTCATTTTCGCCTCAAAATCAAATGTTTAGCAGTTTCTTTGTCTTGAGTATGTGGTCCTGAATTCATTCAAGAGTTAGAAGTTCACCATTTATTTAGTATTATAGCCTTTTGACCTCTCAACTTTACCGATATGATCTCATGTAGTTCGAGGTTTCTTTGGCCCAAACCAAGTGATTACACAATCTGATGTGTGGTCTTATGGCTCTTCAAAATCGCAGTTTAGAACTAAATCAGAAACTACAGTTACTTAATCCAGTTCTGCTCTCTTGTTCAATGTTTGTCATAAGTGTTTGTTCGTGTCTGTTCTTATAAGTGACCACTGTAGTGCATATACACAGTTATGCTATCGGTACAGGTATATTTCTTTGTTTTCCTACAGTCAGGACTTACTCTTAGAGCGCAATAATTTACCAAAAGAATTCACCTAGTTGCGTAAATAATTTGGTGTAAAGATATTCTGTTACTGTCTCCTTGCGGTGACGCAAAGTTTTCTGAATCTGTCATAAGAGGATTTTTGCATTAGTAGACGGTCACTCTTGTCTGATAAAATTACTGCTCTACTTAGCAGCTTCAAATTTATACTTTGATCTCTGAATTCATCACTAAATGACACTCGTATGCGGTGTCATTTATCTTTAATCAGTCAAAGCTATTTCGACAATGAATCATCAAAGGTCCGATCGAAGAAGGAATTTTCTGGTGAGTGCTGTGGCTGAACCGACATCACAACTCTACTAATGAAAGCAGGAACCAAGACATGATCAATCGTCATGAAGTGGAAATATTTTGCAACTCATCAGACAGCGCCGATTATTGAAGGCTTAGAGCAACCCGACCAAGACATCAAATTCCGAAATATTGCATGGATAAGATAGGGTCAATGTCTTTTTCATGTCAGGCTGACATAGTTTCAATAATCGGGCAGCTGGTAGTTTAACAGGTAAGATTTGTAAAGTCACTTAGGTATTACAAGTTACATTCGCATCTCTTGTGGAACAGTTTATGTAATTATGCTTACCTTTGTGGAGATTAATTGATAACAAAGCGAGCATATCAATATCATAGCCTAACTAGAAAACCACTTACGTAGATTCACAAAGTTTCAGACTTTCTGTTTCTCTTCGATTATAAAATCATGCAACAAAATGTTACACAATATCATCCCCAGATAACCCTTAACCATGTTCCTGACTTTATCTTATGGAGGATGTAATTCTATGTCTTTTCAAAATCCTATCCATTCGTCTGTACTTGAGAAATTCAGTAAACCAGCAGACTTTCGGACTTTTAACAAGAATCGTCGGCAACTTTACCATTGAAATGATTCTTAGGTGTTTTTTGAAACAAGAGATTTTATTAAAATTTTTGTTGGACATGGTTTGATTCACCTGAATTCTTAAATAGAGAGAAAAAAAACATTTTTCTTCACTCTAGAAAGAAATGAAACTGACCAAGCTGTAGGTAGGTAAGTAGTTTTTGATTACTTTCATTCCATTTAATATGATAAGCCTTATTGCTGCAGGAAACACAACATAATAGCAGTAATCCTCAAATAAATTTTATGTCATGTACAATGTCTGTTGATACTTAAGTATATTGATGATACCTATGAAGTACAAAATTTCTGAAAAGACACTGGGAATACCAGCAGAGTCATCTCAAAATTTTCTCTCAGTGAACAAAACTAAAAATTGTGGAAGTTTCCTAAGAATGCTCTCAAGACAATTTATGTATTATTCATAGATGAAGTGTAGCCTGCTACATATCATGTCGTATTCCTCTTCCAAATATACATGCAGGTGAGTACGATTTTGAAATTTTGAGCGCACAATTTGCTTAATGAAAGAAGCGAGCACTACCATGATTTCCACTTACCATTACCCCACATTCCCTGATCAAATTTATATAGTTGATGCTTTTTGAAAGTTGAGTTGAGATGTCGGTTCAGCCACAGCACTCACAAGAAATTCCTTCTTCATCGGACCTTTGATGATTCATTGTCGAAACAAGCTTTGGAACTGATTAAAGATAATGACACCGCACGAGTGTCATTTAGTGATGAATCAGAGATCAAAGTATAAATTTGAAGCTGCTAAGTAGAGCAGTAATTTTTCATCAGACAAGAGTGACCGTCTAAATGCAAAATCCTCTTATGACAGATCTCAGAAACTTTGCATCACCGCAAGGAGACATTAACAGAATATCTATACACCAAATTATTTACGCAACTAGGTGAATTTCTTTGGTAATTATTGCGCTTAAGAGAAAGTCCTGACTGTAGAAAACAAGAAATAATACCTGTACCGATAGCATACACTGTGTATATCACTACAGTGGTCACTTATAAAGAACAGACACGAACAAACACTTATGACAAACATTGAACAAGAGAGCAGAACTGGATTAAGTAACTGTAGTTCTGATTTGGTTCTAAACTGCGATTTTGAAGAGCCATAAGACACACATCAGATGTGTAAATCACTTGGTTTGGGCCAAAGAAAACCTCGAACTACATGAGATCATATCGGTAAAGCTTGAGAGGTCAAAAGGCTATAATACTAAATAAATGTGAACTTCTAACTCTTGAATGAATTCAGGACCACATACTCAAGACAAAGAAACTGCTAAACATTTGATTTGAGGCGAAAATGAAAAGAGAATGGTCAAAAAAAAGTAAAGGAAGAAAGTCTGGGTTTGGACACTGGACTTGTAACACTGATTTTCAGAATGCACCTTAAAATGAGCCGATAGGCCGTGGCTCCTGTTGTAAAATACGATGAAAATTATTGCCCAGTGCTTGGTTGAAGTCGTAAAATGATTTAAATTATTTAATATTAAGAGATTTTCGAGTTACTCGTGATCATTTGTGTTATCAATCTTCGTTTGTTTATACGACATACGAACCCACACACGGCAGAGGTATGCATAGGTACCCGCCGGCACGCCGGGTCAAAAGTTGGCCACCGCCCGGACGGAGAAAATGGGCGCCATTTTGAGATGGGCCAAGCGGCGCGCGTTTAATGGGAGCCCAAAATGCGACTTTTGGACTCGTATTTCGTGGGTTAATATGCTCAAAAAAATCGGGAAATTCCTGTGAACTCTGTGCACTCTCTAGTTTCCAAAAATGCAAGAATTACGAATTGCTGAACACGAGCTCATTACGGTGGCACAATTTACGCCCGGGAGGCAGGGAGGAAATTCGAAAAATGCCGCCCGGTTGCTTTGACGGTGTGGGAAAGATGAGTGACACATCGTAGATCGGGTGGCGACGCACAGTGGACCGAGTCAATGAGAGAGATCGGACAAAATTTGGAAACTTTAAACGCTTATAACTCCGTTTATACAAAACTTTGAGGTTCGAGAAGTGGTTCCCGTTGGTTTCCTCGCGAAATTTTCTTCTAGAAGCACCCCTAAAAATTTAAAAAATGATGAAATGAACATCAAAATTTTTAATTTCAGTCAAAAATTTCGTATCCGACCTCTCTACTTGACTCGATCCACCGTGCGACGAGGGAAAAAGATATTCGAGAACTGGTCGATGATCGCTGCTACCGCGTCGAATAGTTTCCTCGTCCTATGTGTATCACTCTTCATCGGGGCGTATTTCCATCGACGAACTATGTATTAAGAACATAGAGCCCTGAGACCCATAAGAATGTGTGCATAACAGGGCTCACGTCATAATGCACACAGTTCCGTTTGATAGAATTACGTTCATTCGTGTAGCCTCCCGCCTCTATACTCTCTTCTCACCAAGAGAAAAAATGACGACTCCGTTTTAATGAGCTCAACTTGTACGTGTGGCAGGTTAACAGTTGGATCCGTCACCTTCCGGCCAAAGTATCACTAGCATCATGCGACGTTTCAAACTTTCCGCCGCCATCTTATTTTTTCACAGAAAAATTGTTCAAAGAAGCTGTCCGAGAATTTCAATGAATTTTTTTTTGTGCTGCCGACAATATTCGGTGAAATTTTCGAACAGATGATTCCGCCAACAATATATCAGTAAAAAATAAAATGGTCGCGGAAATTTTGAAACAGCGCATGGCGCGCTTAAGCTACTTTGGCTGGAAGGTGACGAAGTCAGGTGAAGATTGAGCAGAGAGCGCCGAGAGCGGTCTGGGTCAACGTTACTTAATTTGAACTAAATTTTGCAATTCGGAACTACAATTTCTGGCTCATGTGTAAAAACACTTATAAGCATAGGATACTATGGGTACTTACGTTGTTTCTAAACTGAACCAGAAATTTTAGTGCCCAATTGCAAATTGCAGTCCATTTGTGAGTGGATCTGTGTAGGGAGGTCTTCTCCTCCGGGAGAAAATTGTTGTTAACTTTTTGCGAACACTTGAACAACATTTTTCTACAACCTAGGTATTTTTGTCTTGAAGCTTCACGACGATTTTTGAGATTTAGGATCAAATTTCCTGGGTAAAGGAATTTTTTCCCGGGAAGATAGGTCTCCTCTTACAGATCTGGTCACTAGTAAAAGGGCCAACAATATACTTGTAAAAAATAAAATGGTCGCGGAAAGTTTGAAACAGCGCATGGCGCGGCTTAAGCTACTTTGTCCGTAAGGTGACGAATTAAGCTTTTTGTTAAAAGTCTGGAAAGGTAGTCATTAGCCTGGATAGAGACAAAGAGGGATCCCGCGCTGGTTGTGGCGTCAGTTGGGATTTTGTACTCCCGGGGATTCAGTACTACCTTATGGACAATGGGTTTGAGATTAAGAAAAATTATTTAAAATATTATCGGTAAAATATGATGTTAAAATTGCGATTCGTCACATTTCAGAAAAATTGGCATTTAGGTCGATTTTTTCCTTTTGACGATAAAAATACTCAGGAATGGTCCGCTAGACAAAGTCTAAGCTAGACGAAAACGTCACACGTTTTCTCTTCAAAATATTGCACAGAAAACGATTCACAGAACGGGAAGTTCGGAAATCAACTTATGAACGAGATAATAACAAGTATTCTTAACGCTGAATGCAAGTTAGATTATGTCACTCCTATTTTTGCCATTCAACTAATGTTGATTGGAGGCACTTATGTCTTGTCCAGGAGTTGATTTCCAGGCTTCCCGTTGTGCGATTCGTTTATCTTGTAAAATTTTTGAAGAGAAAACGTTGAGGTTTGTGCTTTGATTCATACATTGTCTAGAGGCCCATTCCCATCGAGTATGCAGAAAACTTATGCAAACTAATAGATAGATGATGTGATAATGTGTTCACATAAAAATTATGTGTGATGCCTTCCGCAGAAGCACACACTCCGTAAAATTTCATCCAATTACCTTCAGTAATGATTTAGTTCATCTCGTGGGTTGAGGAAGCAACGGATAGCGGAAATTTGACACATACCTGCAACAAAAAAAATGTAAAAATTAAGGCTACGAAGAAAAAAAATCACAGCTACGAACTTAAAAGGGCGAACAAATAAAGTTTTGAGCAGATGACACGATTACACCGCGGTCAAAACTCCCCGTCGACTGTGATAAGAGTTTGAGCAAAGGTGTGACCATTTTCGCAAGTATCGATAAAGAAGGGGTTGAGTTGGGCCAACTTTCAACCCCTTCGGCTGAGAATGTGTGTGTAGACTCCCGAGACTTCGGCAACCCGCGGCCTTTATCCTATTGTGTTTTCTTTTCTCGTCGCCCCCGCCTCCTTCGGCTCTCTTAGGTGCTTCCGAGACTCTTTTGACTTCGCAAACAATCTATAGCTTCTGTAAAAGCGTAGCAGCCAGATGAACGTGAAAACTCAAACTCCGGCAGGAGCGAAGAGCCCTACATCTGCTTATTCACTTCGGAAAATCTGAAAAAAATTTACACAGAGAACTATGTAAATTAAGCAGCGCATGATGAAAGGAAGTTAACTAGTTTGGGGAATGAGAGATACACGGAAAAAAAATATTTGGCAGCAGTTACCATAATCTGGTTAATAAACGGCACAACCAGAAAGTATGGTAATTTTCATCAAAATTATCGTGAAAGTAACAAGATTTTCCCAAATTGTGACAATAATTTTGGTGGAAGTTACCATACTGTCTGGTTGTGCCGTTTTTTAACCAGAGTATGGTAAATGCTACCCAACTTTTTTCCCCGTGTATGCGCGTTAGTTTGCTGCACTGACAAAAGAGTGTGGTTGTATCTACTATAAGTCTACTCGGTATTTTACACGGGACACTATTTAGAGTAAATAACCAGAATTATGGTAGTATTCACTGGAACTCGGGCGATCTTACCATAATATGGTAAATGCTACCATATAGAGTTTGGTGATAATTACCATACTCGGATCACTGTGTCAGAGTATGGTAAAGTCTACCATATTTTTTTTCAGTGTGGCTGACATAGCTCTCTATAAGAAACGATGTAAATTAATTGAGCCTGTTTTTTCCATAAATTAACGGAGTGTCTAAAAAACTGTCCTTAAAATTCCCTTCTCTTTCGCTAAATTGTTTTCATTTTTGCCATTGGGTAATAATCTGTTCAAAATTGCACTATTGGGACTACATTTTGCAATTAGGAACTATAAATTCCGGCCCAGCTTAAAAACACCGTATGTGCTATTAGTTTCCCTGTGCACTTAAGTGTTTTTTTTTTCAGATTAGCCAGAATTTATAGGTCCCAATTGAAAAATGCAGTCCATTTATGCTAAAAGGAATTATATGCATAAGGCTTGTGTGCAACATACTGCCTTATAGCATACATACGTCCGATTACGATTAAAAATTACATTAATGGACTACATTTTGCAATTAGGCACTATAAATTCCGGCCCGGTTTAAAAACAACGTATGTGCCATTATTTTCCCTATGCACATTAGTGTTTTCTTTTCAGATAAGCCAGAATTTATAGGTCTAATTTGCAAAATGCGGTCCAAATGAGCTTCCTTTCCACTTTTTCTCGCATTTTGGATCTTGAGTAACCACAGTTTCAATCACTGCGATTAAAAATTCAAAAAATAAGCAAATCCAAAGTTTTAATTTGCGAAGCGTTTAAAAAGTGAAAAGTCTCATGCTTTCCGGAGTCTTTCGGCAACGTCCCTCGAGAGCTTTTACGAGCTTTCCCGAGCTTCGAGACGTTCCTTTGTTGCGCATCTCTTCGTCCCGCTTTTGGAGCTTTTTTCCGAGAGGAGTTCAGACTTTTTGACCTTTTTGAGGGAAATGCTTCGGTGCAACGTACTCAAATTAATACGTTGTGGGAGGGCGAGAAAAGAAAAACGAAGTAAGTGGTAGGAACGGGAGAAAACCGAGCGAAGAAAGCAAGTATGTGTTATTTCACAAAACTTTCCGCTTGACCTTGAATAAGCTGAACCAACTCTGTCGGAAAAGAATGGATCGTGTTCGATATGTCGCAGGCAAATAGTGAAATCAGGCACTTTGTCAAATGCCTAGGCAGATGGTCAAACAACGATCTACAAAATGTTGTGATTTTATGGCGAAGAGCTTACGATTTTTCACTATTTTTGGAAAAATAACTCATCAAACCTACGAGCTCTTTTTGTGTCTCTTCCTCTTCAATTGCTTCCCATATTTTTAAATGTTGAAATTCCAAAAATTCTGTACTTTACGACATGCTGAAAATTTCAAGATCAGTGTCTCTTCAGGAGATAAAGATTGTTTAAAATACTATTGTGTGTGCAAATTTTTACTGAGAATTTTTTCTTGCAGGAGCAATGCATTATTTTGTCTAAAATTAGGAAAAGAATCAGAATTTCAATCAAGTTAGAATATTTGACTATTTGCCTAGGCATTTGACAAAATGCCTGATTTTACTATTTGCCTGCGACAGATATAGAAGACAGACATTTTATCGCTGAGATTGTATCTATACACTGATAAAAAAGTTACGGGCTATATAGACATACCGTCCGCCCCGGGCTCAGAAGCGGCAAATTCCGGGTGCTGGAGCCGTAGCTTCGACTGCTCCGGGTGCTACGCCCGGAACGCGGACGGTGAGTTCCCATATAGCCCGAAAGTACGGCTTCCACGGTCGGAGATTTAAGCCCCGGGTGTCGATTGGTTCAACATGTAAATATAGCCTCAAAAGTCGATCGCTCAAAAGTCGATAAAAAAAAGCAAAGTTCAGACCTGACCTTAATATATGAAAAATGATAAAAGCTAGATAAGGTAATTTTTTTTATGGACGATTTTTTTATTTTATTTACATAACGCATGCATACGAAAGTGTTAAAAGTGAACATTCTTATGTAACTATTATATTAAAAAAAAGGTCATAATTTTCTTGAGCTTTTCGCGAATTAGAAGATTTTTTAGTATGTTTGCAAAAAGCTCACGAAAATTATAACTTTTTTTATATAATGGTTACATAAAAATGTTCACTTTTAACTTTTGTGTACGCATGCGTTATATAAAAAAAATTAACTTTCGTACATAATCTTATCTTTTCCTTCTATGGTTCGGCTACTAGGGAAATTTAAACTAAAAACGTTAATTTCTTAATTGATTTCGGTAATTTCCGTCGCGCGAACTGTATTCTACGGGAAATTTTGGTTGAAAAGCATGTGTCAAAATGCTAAAATTCGTACCTTGTCTGCTGGTCCATTGAGCAGATTAAGGCATGTCATCGAACAGATTAAAACAAGCATAAAGAGAGGATATGAAAACACTGCGTACGCAATGCAAGTTTTCTACGACCGACAACTTCACCTACGTGCGCAAAGCTTCCCCGTTCGCCTTAGACAAGATTGCCAGATTGTACTATATAATATGGATATTTTACGTGTGTTTAAACGGAGGGCAAACCTGATTTTCAGCAACACCTGTCAAGAGAGCGAGCCAAGCGCTAAGCCCCCGTCTCCCGATTCACCGGGATTGAGACGGGTTTAAGATTGGGAGCGAAATCGAAATCATATTCATAGCCCCCAGAATTTGACAAGTTCCTCCAAGTTCCACGACGATTGCCGCGATAGGGGCGGGGGCGGGGGGGACACTCGGGTGAAATGGGCTGCACCGTCTGGAAAGTTGGGGCGGAGAACTTTTTTTATCGCCGATAGACGAGTGCTTACCTCGCAATAACAAATGATGCTCCCAAGGATCTTCTGATTTGCCCGCGACGGCGTCTGTCCTTCGTCGGGATTTAGACAATAAAACCGAGCTTGCCAAAAGGACTTATCTTATCGGAGAACTCCTGGTTGTCGTATACAGGGTGATCAAAAAGCCCCGTACAACCCTTATAACCCCTAGACTGACGTGCTAAGGAAAAACGCCATATAAACTTTTAGAGTTTGTCGAATTGCTTTTCATAAATCACTTTACAGGGAAATCTACGAATACTTTTTACCGAATTTTTCAGAGAATTTTGTAAGCAATTACAGCTAAATTATCTTACATTTTTAGGAGACAATATTATTTTTAGGAGACAATATTCATAACTCTCCGAAATAATGAACATTTAACGAGGGAAATTCGGCAATTCTAGAGTGTTCATACGGCGGTTTTTTTTTTTTTTACCACGGCAGTTGAAAGTAATTTTCTTCTTCAGAGGGATCACGTAAAGTTTTGGAAGGTCCAAAAAAATGATTTTCTTTGACCTAAAAGCACTCACAAAATTTCAAGTCTCTATCTCTATTTGCTCGATAACTACAGGTGTGATGGCTGGTATTGGTGGTGTGGGACTGTTGATCACCCTGTACTGCCGTGCTATGGAAAAACGCGGTATGGAAATTCGGGCGTCGCCAAATTTCTGCCCCAAAATATTGAAGTTTGAGAAACGTTACGAATATTTCACCTTGAAATTTTCAGAGGCATTGGATTTAAATAGCGAAGATAATTCTCAGAAAATTGGCAGAAAGTCGTTCAAAAATTGTCCTAAAAATGTTGATGTAATCTAAGAAAACGTCTAGGTCCATTGAGTGTTTTTCCTTGGCATGGCAGTAGAGTATACCTACACTGAAAAAAAATTCTCGGCGTTTTTACCAAGGTCCGTTGGTACCTTTACCATCTCACTTTTTTTTACCAAATATTGGTAATTTTACCAAGACAGACTGATAAGCTTACCTAAAAACCGGTATTTTTACTGTTTTTTTTCAAGTAAGAATACCACTTTTATTGGTAATCAATTCTCGGTAACTTTGCCAGTTCATCTCGGTAATTCTACCATAGTCGATAAAAAATATTGGCGTTTTTACTGGGGTCCAGTAAAATTACCGAGAAAGTCAATAATTTTGCCGAGATTTCTCGGTAAAATTACCAATTCCATAAATGGTAATTTTACCAAGAAAAAACTGGGATCAAATAGAACCCTGAATTCTTGGTAATTTTACCCTTTTCTTAGTAAATACACCGAGATTTTTTTTCAGTGTACACAGGAGAGTATTGACAAGTCCTTAATCTTAGAGCTTAGATCACGGAACTCTTGAAGCCCAAAAGGGCAGCCAATGTATGAACTCGAAATTGTCCAGAATGATTGAATATTACTATTTTTTGTTTGTAAAGCACGTGCTCGACTTGCAGTTTTTGCGTAACTTTAACTACTCAATTTTGCAGCAGAACGCTCACTTATACACATTCTTGGCCATTTTGGTTCGCTATCCTCCTCGCTATCTGCGGGTTGTGAGCGGTATTTTTCTGGTGTTTTCTGCGTTCAAAAGGTTGGTTGCCCTTTGGACCACAAGAGCTCTATATTTCAACATAGGCGTACTCTAAAGGTGCTTTAGGGAAGCCTAGAGCAAGAAATGCCGCATTTTATGTGGATGTCAACATCCGAAAAAATCGAGAGCGTTTCAAACAATGGCAACGCCAAAACCGGAAAAAGCGAACGCGAAACCCGCGAAAAACAAGCTACGCGGAAAGCAATGGCATTACGCCTTGACGATTATTCGCGATTCCCCGGGAGGGTAGGCAAGCGGCGCGGCGCAGAAATAGAAAGACGAATCGACATCCTATCGACGGAAGGGCGCAATTCCATTTTCACGTGCGCCCCGAAAAGCGTAAAGTTAAACGGACTGAAGAGCTCTTCTAAAAAGGTAGTTACGCCCTTATTTACGAAAAGGACCACGAAATCCGAAACGTCGAAAAATATGAAGTCCTCACGGGGATGGCAATGCCGATGTTATTCCGGCGATGAAACTGCAAAAACGCGTAACTCGCGCGCGGTATTTCAAAATCCTCGTTATCATTTTATTTTATCAAAATAAAACAAACTGACACTGTGGTTTGTGATCTTCACAGAATATTCTTCACGCAGAGCAGGCAAAAACAGAGAAATTTTTATGAAATTACGTTTAGTATATGTCCGCCAAAAAAATAAATTACGACGGGAAATCTTCAGCGCCGCGAAGCGAGATACGCGTTTCTGCAGTTCCGACGTCGATTTTCAATTTCATTTGCGATCCCCCGCGCTGACTGTGCGTGTACACAATCGATTATCCCTAATGCGGCCATTTAGTTACAGTTCGAGCCCGAGGGAGCGGGAGGGGGGAGGAAGAGCACTTTTTACTTTCGATCAACCAGAAAATTACTTTCTTACCCCCCTTCTCTTTGACCGGGGGGGGGGGGGGGGGGCTAATCTGCGCCCTCCTTCCCTCCGATGAGAGCATACTGACGGATCAGCATTTCTCGGGAAACATTCCGCGGAAGGGAGATGATGAGCCGGAAGTGTCAGGGTTTTACTTAATAAATCCGGCGGATTCATTTTGTGATGACGCCCCGAAAGGAAGTTTATTTCTTCTTCTTCTTCTTCTTCTTTTAAAAATAAACTTAATTCAAATTGCACTTGAATTCGATTAGTGCGCTTGATCTCATTGCTATTATTATAGATTTTTAATATTATTAGACAAAATAAATACGATTAACGAAAATTACCTATCGGGGTGTCTAGTATTTTTTAATTTTGAAAAATCCTGACGTTTCACTGATTTTGCCTGATATTTCATAAAAAATTCCTGATTTTTTCATTTCGAAAATTCCTGATATTTTCCTGATTTTCCTCGACTCCTGGTACGGTAGGCAAAAAGCAGTAAGACTTTCTCCGCTGAGGAGATTCGCGTAAGAAAAATTCCTGACAAAACGTCCGATTTTTCCAATTTTCCTGATATTTTTCCAATTTTTCCTGATCGACCAAAATTCTTGATATTTTCCGGTTTTTCCTGATGCTTGACACCCTACCTACGGGATAAAATCCTAAAATTGTCATATTCGAGGAAACTTTGTAGAATATTTCCGATAACGACACCATTTTTTTTTTTTTTTAATTTATTGGAAAACTCAAAGTTTTAAAAATACTCGACGGAGATCCCTAGAATATTGTGTTTAAACTATGATTACCCAACACCCATTTTATAGTATTCAATATTCCAAAACTGTTTTTCATTTTTGTACCACCCTTAGGAAATTGTTACGAATTTGCGGGACCAGTAATTTTGTCTGATATTCTTATAAGGCGATTACAAATCAATAGCAAAAAGAAAGCAATTTTAATCATTTGCCAAAATATTATCAGTCATTCCTCAAAAGGGTAAATTGATAGGAAAACTCCCACATTGCCAACCGGGATACGCACTTTAAGCATCAATATGTATACTAACGGTGAATTTTTAAACCACGCATCTCGACTGCGTTGTTTCAAACTCACCTCCCCTGTTTTATCTCTCGTAAAGAAGCACAAATGAAACCTTCCAATTGAAATTTCTGAAGGCGGTCCTTCACTCGGAGAGAAATACCCACCCACAAAAGTTTTCAAAAAACACATTAAATAATTTCGCGCAAAACGCAAGTTTAGAAAGCCGTTTGGCGAGATACGCGGCACGGAAAACGTCAATCGTCGACGTATGTGTACACCAAACCATTTTTGATTTTGTTTCGAACTTCGTGGATACACACACGTTTGAAGCCCGGTAATTCTGACTTAGGCGAATTAGCGACGCTGCGGTGAGATTCCGCGATAAATCACCATCGAACTGATTGGCCGAAACGCTTACGCACGTCTATAATCCCTCGAAAGTGTGATAAATAACCTTCGCGCGACAAAATAATCCTAGGCTCACCTTGCGATAAAATACGCCATTTCGACGAAATGTTTGCTCGCAGGGACATGAATAAATATTTTCGCACGATTACCGTGCGGTTATAACATGGCTCTTTTAGCGTAAGAGCGCATCTCAGTTGCCACGTGAGCCCTGTTTTACATCTGAATCCGTGCTTCTGGGCTCATGGCGAAATCGAGGTGCGCCCTTACGCCAGAGGAGCGACGATAAGTGCAATGGCCGGCGGCGGTTCGCTTGACATAAATGCAATCTATGGCCGGAAGTAAACCAACGGCACCAAATCCGCTTCCTGAAATCCTGGATGCACTTTCTAATCGAGACAAGAATCGGATCTGATGTTGCTAATACCGTATCAGCGACGTTACCACTGCCGTAATAGCGAAGAGAGCCGTAGGTGCAAGAATGAAGTTTTGAGAAAATGGGCCTAGAAGCTTCCGAGTGGAACGTTTTATTAAAAGAAGCCTCCGTCCTTTGTCAAATCGCAACCAATCATTCGTTAGACTCTTAAAAATTATTTGGGGGATTGAAACTCGACCGATTTTATTTTAAAGTACATGAAAAAGGTAAAATTCAGTTTCATGTTAGGTTAGTACTTGGCAAGACAGCCGTAAGTGCGCCATCATCTTCAGCGTGCTTTTGTGGTAGCATGTTGGACACACAACAAACACATTTTCAGGTTAGAAATCGGCAGATGAGGGCGGCATTCCTCTTGAAAGCACTATTTTCATTGGCTCTCATGCACCTACGGCTGTCTTGAAAAAAAACATGTCATTTTTTGTGCACTTACGGCTTTTTCATACGTCTCGTTTTCATTAAATTAGGATGAATTTTGCTGTTTTAGCTGTCTCAGTAATTTCATCTACAAGCGTTTAGACGAATTTTAAAGAGAGATCGATTTTGAAAATTTTGCATTTACGGCTCTCATAGCTATTACGGCAAATCGGATCTGATGTTGCTACTACCGTATCAGCGACGCTATCAGCGTTCACACCAGAAAATATTAGTGAGGCGCGAATAATCGATTATCGATATTTTCCCATTTGAAGCTATGTTGAGGAATCGATCATTAAAGAACACCCTGTTCATAGATCCTTTTCCATAGGTTTAAACGGCAGATCACTCGATAAATCGAAAAGCACGTCACGCCACTACTAGAAAATCATTACTTCTTCTAATGGCCTGGTTACACGCTCAAAGTTCCGTCAAATTCCGATCAAAATGATGACCAAGATAGCGGCCGAGAGTTATCTAGATTAATGAGTAAAAATATAGTTAAAACAGCGTGTTAATTGAAATAAGCATGGAATAAGCACGGTTGTGTGGTAATCAGATGACGGATGAGCCCCACAGTTCCATCATCTACCATCAAATTTTTGCAGGCCGCCGAAATTTGATGGTGGATGGTGCGCACCAGTCACCATTTGATCGGAAATTGATGGAAATTTGAGCGTGTAACCAGCACAAATGATGTTTGGAAATTAAATATTATTTTCAAGTGTAACAATCCTTGTCATAAGTGATGCAAGTTCGAATCGATGAGCGAAACTAGCATCAAGGAATTTGGGGAAGTTCAATGTCATTCACTGCGAGGCAATGTTTTAACAGCACAATACGAGAGCGCGATAGCAAGGTGCATCACAACCTCCAGGCTTTGCTGGGCCTTCAAAACTTTAGGGTAGGTTCGCACCTTAAAGTTTGTCAAAATCAAAGAATTTTTCCTTTCCCTTGCAAGGATCCATTTCTATAGTTACACTGCTCAATTTTGCATCAGATTTGCAAAAATTGTCCTTTTTATGATGCTACACTAACACTGACGGATCCAGAGAAATGGTAACATTGCTTTTCTCTATTTAAACCTATAGTGTATCGATTCTTGGAGGGGCGAGGTGCTCCGACAAGAATCGATTATTTAACATATAGGTTTAAATGAAGGATACCCAGCATTGCTAAATTTCTGAATTCGCTTTTGTATATTAAGGTTCTCCTTGAACATCTTTTCGTCTTATTGACATCATCTGTTTCATCTTATGCTTCTCTTTTCCCTCTTTCTTTACTCTATTCAATGTCTTTGATCAAAACGCCTTCAATTTTTGGATACTTCAGGCACATCCATGAAGTTGATATAGTCGCATACTGCTCCTGACTCAGGAGCAGCATGCGACTATTTTAACTTTACGGATATGCCTGAAGTATCTAAAAAATTGAAGGCGTTTTGATTGATGTAAACCATATGGGGCCTCCTTTGCTGTCGTGCTAAGGAAGAACGCCGTATGAACGTTCAAGAGTTGTCACATTTCCTTCACTAAAATGTTTAAATTCCTTAGGAATGTATGAATATTTTCTCCTGAGATTTTTAGGAGCTTTGACTGAAATCGTGAACAAAATTATCCGAAAAATTTGAAGAAAAATGTTCATGAGTTAACCGGGAGAGACGTGTTTTTTATACAGAAATTCGGCAACGCCTGAAGGCTCACAAGACGTTCTTTCTTAGCACAGCAGTATGACAATGAGATGTTTAAGAAACGACTATGAATACGACCATTAGTATGACAACTCGTCGTCTCCTGCACAAAGGAGCGTAACTACATTTCAATGTTGTCAAATGTTCCCTTGCAAATTTCCTTTTTACCTGGAAAAACTTGGATATTTTTAACTGGAGATTTCACTGATTTTAGTTACGATCTCACGCACAAATTTGACAATTTTGAAAATAAGGATTCCGAAGGTACATCCTCGTAAAAAAAAAATGGAATTGCTCGGGTCAATTTTGCAACCTTGGAACGTAGTTACATTTCTTCGTCCGGGGAACGACGAACTGTCTAATTTGTACGCATATCGGTTTGCGTGCTTTTATCTATCAAAGCTTCCCGGGAGAGAATCAACTTGAGATTCCCGGAAAAGCTACAGGTCCTAACCTTAGGAACACTACCGATGGCTTCTCGGGTGGTGGGTTTTGCGGCTACCGCGTGGAAACGGACGACAACAGCCCCCCCCCCCCTCCCCCAGGTCCTGGAGGCAGGGGGAAGGAAGGAGGGGGGGGGGGGGAGATTTACGCTCGGTCGGAGGTATCCAAGCGCGCGGAAACACGGCGCGTAATTTGTTTGATTTTCGGGCTCACAAGCGGAACCGGAAACGCTCGTTTGACGAACGAAAACATGGGAAAAGCGTTGTCAGGTCCCGCAGAAATCGACTGCGGTTGGCATAACCACGTACTTGTTGGGGTTTTTCTTCTTGACACATAGGTTTTCTAGCTAATAGCAATCGCTTTAGTATTATGTACACTGGAAAAAAAAAAACACATTGGATCTAGAGTCCAGACTCTTGAAAACATCGACAAGAAAAAATTCTCTTGATTCAATCGGATTTTTGCTTGAATCAAAACGAAATCCGCTTAAATTAAGAAGCTTGGTTCTTGATTTAAGCTAAAAAAGCCCATGTTTTCGTTCGTCTAACGAGTGTTTCCGGTTCCGCTTGTGAGCCCGAAAATCAAACAAATTACGCGCCGTGTTAAATTAGAGCTTGGTTCTTGATTTAAGCTAGATTCTTATTGAATCAAGAGTACTTTTTCTTGTCGATGTTTTTAAGAGTCTGGACTCCAGATCCAATGTGTTTTATTTTCCAGTGCACCAGAAAAACACATGTCGAAATAAGTGCAACAATCATGGTGCCAAAGGTTCTTGGAATTTAAATTTCCAAGACTTTTCCATGATTTCTCAAACATTAAATTCCTGTACTTTTCCATAGCTTTCCAGAGCTTTTTCAGGTACAAAAGGGGATTAAGCGCCTTTATAAGAGGAAAAAACACCAAGAAACGTGGCCCCAACTGTATGTATAGCGACGCAGTAAAATAATGCTGGGCTCACAGTATCTAACACGGAGAACAGAGCCGAAAAGTTAGAAAACATCAATTAAAGTTAATAATTTTGAGCTCTAATGAGTACCAGTGCTGAACTTTCTCCCAACCCACTCCAGTTTTACACTGGTACTTATTAGAACTCAAAATTTTTGACTCCACTTCAAATTTTTGAACTTTTTGGCCTTATATTCCCCACAAGATAGTGCCAGTCCGGCACTATTTTACCACCTTGTTGGGTCCTTCGCACAAATATGATCCAATTTAATATCCTGCCAACTGCTTCTGACGAGCCAGACCTCTTCTCTCCTAAAAAGAGAATAAAGGTCCTCTTCCGCAAAACACTACACCCAGAATGATCTGAGGATTGCATTTGAACCACATTTTGCAAAATGGAAGCATTATCTCTGGCTCATTTTAGAAACAACATATGGACTGCATTTTGCAATTTGGAACTATAAATTCTGGCTCTCCAGGAAAAACACTTATGTACATATACATAAACTGCATAGAGAAACTACTGGCACATACGTTATTTTTAAACCAGGCTAGAATTTATAGTTCCAAATTGCAAAATGTAGTCCATATATGCCGTTAGTTTCCGTGTGCAGAAAGGTGCTTTTATAAAAGAGCCAGAGATAGTGGTTCCTTAATGCAAAATGTAATCCATTTAGTCCGTCCAACTTTACAACCATGGTTCCAGGAATCAGTGTCGTCTAACGAAGCCGCAGACCCGGACCGCGGTTAAAAACATGCGTCCGTGCTTTGCGGGTTGCCGCACGAAGCCCCGCACGGCGCGTGGTGGGGGCGGGGGGGGGGATGCTTCGTTCCGGCGGGTTGCCTCTTTATCGCGGTATCTCTGTATCTCACCCTGTTTTCGCACCTCGCTCCACGGAGCCGTGAACGCGGACTTGCTGAACCGAAGCCTCATTATCGGCCGCCTTTTAGCACTGTGCCAGACTGGGCAGAGACTTAGATGAAGATGAGGATCGAGATAAAGAAGAACAAAAATAAGTAAGAATGTAGCCAATCATCGATTGGCCAGTTGCGCTGGTAACGGAATCGTGTTTTGATGTTTGATAATTGTAAAAAGATCAGTCCAAACAGCAACTTTCTACGTCTAATATGAACAGAGATATCGTCATTTGAAAAGTCGAGTTTTAGACGTCCACCGCGGTAGTGCACACTGGAAAAAAAAACAAATTGGATCTAGAGTCCAGACTCTTGAAAACATTGACAAGAAAAAGGACTCTTGATTCTATCAGATTTTAAGCTTAAATCAAAAGGAAATCCGTTCAAATTAAGGGGCTTGGTTCTTGATTTAAGCTTAAATCTGATCGAATCAAGAGTATATTTCATTGTCGATGTTTTTAAGAGTCTGGACTCTAGATCCAATGTGTTTTTTTTTCCAGTGCATAACATGATATGCAGTACCGTCGTGGATGACGTCATGAATCGAGTTTTTTAAGGCGCGATATATCGACTCATATTAAACGTAGAAAGTTGCTGCTGTTAAACAGCTCTAATCAAAGTTAGCTAATGTACAAGAATCAAGTAACAAAACACGATTCTGTGCCCAACGCAACTGCCCCATTGATTGGATCACATTTTGCAATAAGGAACTACTATTTCGGGCTCATTTTGAGAACAACATACATGACATTGGTTTCCCTTTGTAGAAGGTGATTTAACGGAAGAGGCAGAGAAAGTGGTTCCTTTGCGAAACGTAATCCAATTGATTCGGGTCCAACTTGGATGAAAGTTTCTTGATTAAGAATTGAACGAGTTCTATGAGGATTGCCTAGCCACCACATTTTCAAAGCTTGTGTTCCACACCGAGGGTGGACACAACTTATCACCGAGAAATTCTACCAAACTTGCCGATGAAATGTATGTTTTTGGAACTTGAATATCTAATTCAGACGGAGGAGGCTGTATTTTCCAAGCCACCTCTCCCTGCGAAGGGTGCCCCGTCACGATAAAACCCTTGAGCAAGGGCACAAACTACGAAGCTCAATATTTTCATGGCACATGTATACTAGAGTCCCTTTATACTGAGAGTCAAGACAATTCGGCTCATGGATGTCACAAACGGGAATAAAGATTACACAAATTGAACGTTTTTCGTAATCTTTGATCGGCCCATTCTCAAATGCCTTTCTCCGTTCCTCCTCTCATTCCGTTTGTTCCTTGCCGAACCCGTAATTCCCTGGTCAATTCCAGATTATAATCTTTGCAATTGGTGAAAATGTAATCTTTATTCCCGTTTGTGACACTGTGGAGGCCTAAAATACGGAACCAATCAGAAATGGATTCAAATTGTCTTGACTCTCAGTATAAAGGGACTCTAATGTATACTACTGGATGAGCATATTACTGCTAAAAATGGCAACGCTGTGCGGTTTTGTGGAAAAAGGGCGGATCCATCATAATTTAAAAAACAAATTATTTCTAGCTCAATTCCTCGAACGGTCCGCAAGTATGACCATGGTCCTATTTAATTACATATTGATGATGAAGCTCGAAAACCACGCACACGCACCTAATTTGCTGCGTTATAAAATCTCTGCTCTTATTTAATGTTTTAAGAGGGGAACAAATCAACATCATTCTTCGAAGTTCTCGCAGATTTTTTCTCCCGCTTGGAAAAAAATCACGACCGATTTTTTAGAACTGCCGCCGTGTAGTTCTGTGTTTAAAAAATAAAGTACTTTGGAAGAAAAACACATTGGATCTAGAGTCCAGACTCTTAAAAACATCGACAAGAAAAAATACTCTTGATTCAATCGGATTTATGCTTAAATCAAGAACCAAGCCTCTTAATTTGAACGGATTTCCTTTTGATTTAAGCAAAAATCTGATTGAATCAAGAGTATTTTTTCTTTTCAATGTTTTCAAGAGTCTGGACTCAAGATCCAAGGTGTTTTTTTTTCCAGTGTGTATGACAAAAAGTGTGTAACGTCGCAAACCATGATACGTGGTTTGGATGTTTCACCGTCAATATAATACGCACGACAAGAAAAAAACACTAAAATATTTTTTTTTACTCTAAGTCAGAAATTGTTACAACTTCTTGGCTTTGTTATTCCCGCGGAATGGTGTGGACCCGGCAACATTCCTCCACCTTGGTGCGTAATGGTACGTACAACACTGGTTGATTTTTCCGAAAAAAAAATATGGAAAAAGGTCAAGGATATCAATTTTATTCACGATTTCTCGAAAATTTCCTTTCAAAGGGGACTCCATTCTTCAAATTCAATTTCAATGGACCACTAGACAAGGTACGAATTAAAGGATTCTGATACATGTTTCTTAGCCAGAATTTTACGTAGAACACGATTCAAGCATCGAACATTACTAAAACCAACTCCTAACGAAAATATTAACGTTTTTATATCACATCGGTTAGGAGGAATTTGAACTGCCCGCTGACAAGAAACTCAAAGCTCTACGTGAGTCAAATCGCCCACTACAACGGTTTCAGCAACCTTCTCAATCGAGCAATGTTCATTTCCCACCATGTGTTTTTCAAACTTTAAGTAATTTGCTATAGCTGAGCCAAAGTGTCAAGATTGAGATTGCCAGATTTTTTTATCGCAGACACGTTCGTGATTACGTTCACGAGCGATGTGAATCACGTAGAGCATTGAGTTTTCATGAGCGGGTGGTTTCAATTCACGCACCAAGAATCATTAAATATCTTCGGAAGGAGTTGATTTCGGTAATTTTCGTTGTGCGCATCGTGTTTCTCGTGAAATTTTGGTGAAGTAACATGTATCAGAATGCTGAAATTCGTAACGTGTCTTGTGGTCCATTCAAGAGTTAACAGAAAATTAAAGAATACTTCCGTTTAAATCGAGTCCTTTTTTTCCAGTGTATACAATGGCAACGTCGGATTTCCCTCCGCACGACTCCTCAGAAAAAGGGTGATGTAGAGTATCATAGCTTGTTGAGTCGACCAGTTTAACGACAGCCGTGAGGAGAAATAAAGGGGTTGGAGCAGTCCTAAGTGACACGACTCCTAACTAATGGACACACGCGCGAATCCTCCAGGGATACTCTAAGGGTATAGGGCACCGACCCTGATTACTACCTTCCCGTGCTAAGGCAAAACGCCGTGGGAGCCTTCAGACATTGCTATATTTCCTTGAATAAAAATGGAATTTCCAGGGAAAAGTATGAATATTTTCCTCAAATTTTTCCCGGAGTATTTTTTTACTCGATTTAACCTAATTTATCTTAAAATTTCAAGGAGAAATATGCATAATTTTCCTCAAAATTACAAGGTTTATCCAGAGAAATTTGGCAACTTACTGATGGTCATAAGGCGTTTTTCCTTCGAACGGCAATACGTTGCTCCGACCATATTTATCGTGACTATTTCTTTACAGTTCGTTCAAGTGCCGGAACCTTGCATTACAGGGTGTCACGAATGGAGATTTGGATATCTAAGAGATGAACTTTATTCTTGAGGCAAAAGTGATTGAGTCTGGCTATGCAGGGTGTCATTATCATGAACGGAGATCAATAAGGCGAAAGCAGGGATACAGAAGAAAATTTCATACAATTTCACGTCGAACTCAAGGCAAAAGCAGGGATACAGAAGAAAATTTCATGGAATTTCATGTCGAACTCGTAACAAATATCGCCGAGCTCTATGAGAAATATCGTAGTTTGACGCATGACATTTTTCGTCAAAAAAATAAAAAAAAAAATCAAATAAAAAAGGTGTTACTTCCTCTATATTTTTATGGTATCCTCACCCTTTTACAAAATTTCACAAAATTTTACAAAAGTTGGTAAAATATTTTATTTATTTTCGTGAAGAATCATAGATTTCGCATCTCCGGGCAAAAGTTAAGACTTTCTTGTTTTTAGGCGTTTTTATTTTTGAAAAGTGTCAAGACATTGAGAAAATTTACCTAAAGGCTGCTTGCAAAAGTTCCTAACTTGTCGGGTCTTCGGCCGGCTAAAAATGTTGTTGGGGGTTAAAAAAAAAAAAAAAAAAAAAAAAAAAAAAGGTTGTGATTGCCAAATTTTTCGGATGTTTCCCTATTGCCAAATTGCCGAAATATTCCCAGTTAACATCCGGTATCCATCACTTTCTGGATTGCAAAACACCCTGATTAAGATACCCACCACGGCCAGGAAAAAAATAAGGGGTTCGCTAAAGTCCCTTTATACTGAGAGTCAAGACAACACCCCTCATGGAGTCACAAACGGGAATAAAGATTACACAAATTGAACGTTTTTCGTAATCTTTGATCGGCTCATTCTTAAATTCCTTTCTCCGTTCCTGCTCTCATTCCGTTTGTTCCTTGTCGAACCCGAAATTCCTCGGTCCATTCCAGATTATAATCTTTGCAATTGGTGAAAATGTAATCTTTATTCCCGTTTGTGACACTGTGAAGGCCTAAAATCCGGTTAACCAATCAGAAATGGATTCGCATTGTCTTGACTCTCAGTATAAAGGGACTCTAGGGTTCGCGGAGTGGACTGATTAAATGGACGCCCCCGGACTGATTGGGGAGGGGGTGAGGGGGGATGCCCCTCACGCGCATAACGGCGCATCACGGAGTGATTCGCTGAGTGATTAAAAACAACTTTTGCGAGCGTGGTGCCGCGGTGCGGCGCCGCGCAAAGCTCCTGCGAACGTGTACATGAACGCAAATTAAAACGTTACACTCAATCGGAGCCCGGCGAGCAGCGAGTTTACCGCAATTTAACCGAGAGCCCCGGGAATCACCGCCGCCGCCTCACGATCGACTCCCGCGCTGAGGAAAAACGACTTATGAACCTTCAGACGTTGCCAAATTTCCTCCGATAAAAATCGACTTTACTGAGAAAATTGTGAATATTTGTTCCCAAAATTTTCACACAATAATTTACGCACTTTAATCTAAAATGTCTGAAAAATTCAAGGGAAAATATGCATAAATTCGGTCAAAAATACATGTTTTATCGAAGGAAATTTGGCAACTCTCGAATGTTCATACGGCGTTATTCCTTAGTACGGCAGAAGACCCCCGCGCTGAGGAAAGACGACGTATGCGCCTTCTGGCGTTGCCAAGTTTCCTTGAATTCAAATCGAATTTACTGCGGAAATTGCCAATATTTTCCTTCAGATTTTTTCGACAATTTTGTTGGAAATTTATTCTAAAATATCTGAAAATTTCAAGGAAAAATATTCGGTACTTTCCTCCAGAATACATGTTTCAACCGGGAAATTATGCGAATCTGGAATGTTCATACGTTGTTCTTCTTAAGCGCGGCAAAACATGAGTCGAAGGATTTTTTTCTCGAGTGTTTCTCACACGGAATGAACCACGAGACTGTGTAAGAACGAATATGAATGTGCAATTTTACACTGGAAAAAAAAACACATTGGATCTAGGATCCAGACTCTTAAAAACATCGACAAGAAAAAATACTCTTGATTCAATCAGATTTAAGCTTAAATCAAGAACCAAGACTCTCAATTTGAGCGGATTTCCTTTTGATTTAAGCTTAAGTCTGATTGAATCAAGAGTATTTTTCTTGTCAATGTTTTCAAGGGTCTGGACTCTAGATCCAATGTGTTTTTTTTTCCAGTGTACTGCAAACATTCGCAATATTTTCCTTCAGATTTGTACGACGATTTTGTTCGCAAATGTTCTACAATATCTGAAAACTTCAAGGGAAAATGTGCGTTACTTTCTTCCGAATGTCATGTTATGACCGGGACATTTGGCAAATCTCGGACGTTCATACGGCTGTTTTCCTTAGTACCTTCGCATGGCAAAAGAGGAGTCGAGAGGTTTTTTTTTACGTGTATCTCACGTGGAATGGACCACGAGACAATGTGAGAATGAACTCCTGGACAAGGTGCGACTTTCAAGCGTGATGATATTTGTTCTCTCCGATCGTAATTTCACGTATAGAGCACGCTTTGGGCGACAAAAACTATTGAAAGTAATTCTTAGCGAAGATTTGACGTCTTTCGATACATGAATTCAAAACTTCCGCTCATGAAAAACTCATAATCAACTTGCTATACATCACGCACTAAACGTTACCGCAACAGTATAGCAACCTCAGATTCGGCACTTCGGCTCAGCTGTTGCATTATAAACAACACAGAGTGAGGTACGCAGGAACACTGCCCGACTGAGAAGCCTGTAAGAACCGAAACTGAGCGCGATTTGATACATGTACTCAAGATTCCTGTCGACTCTGTGGTTGTCAATGTGAGCGGAAAGTTCAAAGTTTTCGTAATCACTACTGAATGAAAACTTCAATACCTCGGGTGGAAAATAATTTCAGTGAATTCCGTTACGCAAATCGTGTTTAACTTGACATCTAGAGGAGGAAACATAAATCAGAATGCTTAGAGTCGTACCTTGTCTAATGGTCCATTGACACATATAAAAAGGGCGGAAGTTCAAAAACTCATGTCACACCCATGACACAAATCGTACGAGAAAAAGAAGATGTTCCAAACGCAAAGAGACGTTGGTAACACTTACCCATTGCAAAATGAGCATAAGATGACTTGATAAAGGTCTTACCTGCAACAAAGGAGAGAAAAAAATCAAATTTTAGTATCATAAAACTTCAGATTAACATGATGCAAAAAGGAACGGAGAGCATTCCAATGTTGCTGGGATTGTGCGACTTATATTTTTTGCGAAAAATTACAGAACTTATGCATAAAATTAAATTTATACAAAGGTAATTTTCGCATTGAATTCATAATTTATTGGGAGTAAGGATGAAACTTGTTTAGATGATCAGTTTATATTTGCAAGGTAGCACAATCTTAGCGACTTTCTGGAATGCTCGTGGTTCCTTTTTGCAGAATTCGATCGTATCTTCACCACGCAAATCGCGTTCTACATTAAATTTGGAAGAGATACCATGAATTAGAATGCTTAAATTCGTACCTTGTCGAGTGACCGATTGAAGTTGGAAAATTTTACGGCACATATTTGCTGGCATTTATAAATTCGAATATTAATCCGTTTTAAGGAGAAAGTCTATCGAGCCGAAGAGAGTTTCAAGTAGTAATGTCGCTCAATCAGTTTACATCTGCGAGCTCAGCTCATCAGTATCAGCATGCTTGTGTGTTGCAAACAATCAATTCGATCATTATTCATTGGACCAAGTTCATCAGAAAGGAAGCCAACCTACATTAAGTTGAAACTGAGAAAAAAGTGTTTGAAGTTTTATTCCTGCATAAGTCTTAATGTGAAAATAAACTTCAACCCCTCTTTTCACAAACTAATTTCTATTTTCGACTTTGAGTTTTTGGCAGGAGAACTAGAACAGGGTGTCTAGTAATTTTGATTAATTTTGAAAAATGCTTGATATTTTCAGATTAATCGGTCCTGATGATTTTAATGAAAAAAATTCTGAGTTTTTCATTTCGAAAATTCTTGATATTTTCCTGATTTTCCTCGACTCCTGGCACAGTAGGCAAAAAGCATGTAAGACTTACTCCGCTGAGGAGATTCGCGTAAGAAAAATTCCTGATAAAACGTCCGATTTTACTGATATTTTCTTGCTTTCTTCCTGATCGGCCAAAATTCCTGATATTTTCCGGTTTTTCCTAATGCTAGACACCCTGTAGAACTTTGGCTGGAGGAACTCAGAAACATTCTCGATTCAATTCTTTCGAAAATGAGGATCATGGAATTCTTTCTGATAAACCTTCTGGCACATTCAACGGATTCCTTCTCCGGCATCATCTTCATTTAGACTTTTCGATGATCGCGAGGAAAGCTCAGATTCTCGGTGGAGTCGCTGCGCCTGGATTTCGCGATTTCGCTCCGAGATCCGAATCTCGGGATTCACCGACAGGACGGAACGCGGCTGTGGCGCAAAACAGAACAGGGCTCGGGTTCGACACCCGTCATTATCCGCGATGACGTCATCGGCCGCGGCTCCAACCGCCAATTTGCCGGCTCCTCTCCCGTCCATGCAAATTAGACACTATCGCTCCGTCGGCTTCCATCCCCCGAGCTGCCAAACTTAGGTCCATTTTCCATTATCCTCAAATTTCCTACACTGAAAAAAAAAGCTTCGGCGTGTTTACGGGCTATACAGGCATACCATCCGTGTTCCGAGCTCAGAGGCCGGAAGTTCCGGGCGTAGCACCCGAAGCAATCAAAGGTAGGGCTACAGCACCCGGAACTTTCGGCCTCGAGGCTCGGCACAGAGGGTGTATCTATACAGCCTGTGACTTTTTTTTCGGTGTAACATCCTAAATTCAATTTAATTTTGAATTCATAAAACTGGAGGTAAATATTTGTGTTGCCAACATTACACTGCCACATTCAATGCGCAATAGAATGTGGACAAATCGTCGCTCCTTTGAAGTAGGGGCGTATATCATATCTGCTATGTGAGCCCTCTTCTCCGTTTAACTCGATGCTATCCGGGTATCATGTGAAAATAAGAGATATATTGCATCCATGGACCTCCGTAACACGATGGCTCTAATTCATCCGGTTGATCAACGTCATATAGATGGAATCAATCAGAGTCCCAAAAACGCTGTGATGAATCTTCACCGGATGAATCGTCTATTATTCACCAGTCTCGTTAGGTTGTTCGAGAAAAATAAGGGGTTACGGACATACCTTCTGAGAGTAATATCCAAAATGCATAATTTTTCTATAAACGCCCGAATAAGCCCTTATTATTATTATTATTATTTTTTTTTCGAACAATTTGTGGAAAGCGAAGTTGGCGTCTTTCCATTCTTTTTATGGCGTCTTAAATTCGCGCCTTGTTCAGTGCTCAGTTTTATTTTCCACGGCAACCTCGCGCAATTTTTCCTAGCTGAGAGCCGCCCCCCTCCCCCCCGGGCCGACGAGGGGGCCATGGGGGCCACGGAGGAGGCCAGTGAGGGCACTCGAGAGGCCTTTAATTGCGGGGAGCACTGTTCCTCCGTACGCAAAAGTGATAATTACGGGAAATGATCTGCACTTAAGATTTGCCACAGCGTCGCCGCTTCGCACGGAATCTTCTCTCCTCTTTTTCTTCCAATTTTCTGAGAATTTTGTTAGCAATTCGAGTTGAGATATCTGCAACTTTCAGTGAAAAATGGACGTATTTCTGCTAGACGGGGCCAGAGACAGGTAAGAAAGAAGGGATGTGCTCGTTAGTTCTCAGGCTGTAAGAATGAATGAGGAATATAAAGCGCCAGTGACGTCAGCGGCGACGACCGGGCTCGACAAGCTCAACGACGCCAGATTAACTCATGAGCCCTGTCTACAACGCTCTTGTCACAAGCCCACGGCTCATGAGTGCCGCATATATTTGCCGCTTTCTTATGTTTGGTTTAATGTAAAATCCCGCTTTTCCATTTCCCTAAAAGGAATCGCGCCCACTTTTATACTGTTTCTTATGCAGCTCACCACAAGCACACCCCATCATTATACCACACGTCTCTCGTTTTCTTTGGCAGAAATACTTCCGAAAAATCATATTTTCCCTCAAAAATAAACATTTTGTCGGGAGAAATTTGGCAACATTTAATTGCTCACACGGCTTTCTTCCACAGTACACGGAGAAAAAAACTTCGTGCTTGGGACCCGAAGTTTAGGTCGTATGGATCTCTCTGAAGTTTTCGGATTGAGCATCTGAACACTTTAGATCTAACTGTCGAGATTCGGATCACACATCTGAAACTTCAGTTCTTACATCTGAAGTATACTTCTCGGATGTGAGAACCGAAGTTTTTCGGATGTGAGAACCAAAGTACTTCGGATGTGAAAACCGAAGTACTTCAGATGTAAGAACTGAAGTTTCAGATGTGTGATCCAAACGTCAGCAGCTGGACCTTAAGCGTTCGGATGCTCAATCCGAAAACTTCAGAGATCCATATGACCTAAACTTCGGGTCCCACGCAGGAAGTTTTTTTCTCCATGTGACATATATCCTGTTGTATATCTATCTACACTGAAAAAAAAAGTTCGTTATATCCGAACTAGTTAGACCATATGGAACCACAATTTTGCTCGGTACACACGACCGAATTACTCGGTCTGCTCAGCCGAACGTACGTCACTGACGACTGTAAGAATTTAGTATGGTTCGGTCGCACAAACCGAACAATATGCCAGATTGCCAAAAACCAAAAACGCAAAAACTGCGCAGTTGACATTTGGACCGAATTATTCGGTTGTGAGTACCGAATAATTCGGTTGTGTGTACCGAACGAAACCTGGTTCCATATGATCCCAACTAGTTCGGATTTACCGAACTTTTTTTTTCAGTGTATTATTATGGATCTCAGGGCTCATAACAGAATGGATACAGTTCTTTTTTGGTTTGAGAGTTTCACCATCGATATTTAAGTAAAAAACACAAGGTTTAGTGACCCAATCGTACGTTATCTGGTGGTCCATTCCACGTTTCAGAAAGCGAGTCTAGAGAAAACTTTGACGTATGCAATAACCGCAAGCCGGGAGACTCAAATACCCGGGCGGGGCAGCCGAAATCGATAAAAGCGATTGCTTAAGCGACGAAAGCAGCTCCATAAACAGCAGTCGCGGCGGCGGCGGGGGGGGGGGGGGCGGGTATATTTATGGCCCTTTGACGGGAGCCGCCGGATGAAACTCCTTATCGTTATCAGCGAGGGCGCGAAAAAGTGCAAAAGTGCCCGGATCCATAAAAACTTGTAAGCGCGCCGGGGATAAAACGCGGGAAATTCGTCGCTTCCCGCACGAAAGGACGTAACTTCATTTCGACGTTGCCAATTGTCCCCTCGTAAATTGCATATTCGGAAGGAGAATTTGGGGGAATTCCGACTAAAATTTGTACTGATTATTCCTCGAATTTCATGAAAAAATCCGACAAATTTGGGATAAAAATTGATCAGGTATATACTTTCGTGTAGGATAGATTAATTGTTTGGGTCAATTTGGCAACATTGGAATGGCGTTACGTTCCTTCGTTCGGGATAAGTCGAATTGTGCCCTCCGCGTTCCGGGTATCGTCACTTCTTTATCGTAGAGGTGTATCCCAATTTTCCCGTGAGCCCTGTCCTCAGTGTAACCCCATGCTTTTCGCGGTTCTCGTGGAAACAGAGCTACGCTCTTACGTCTGAGGTGCGACGGTATGTGATGCAGAGTTGCATTTTAGTGGATGTTCGTCTGATATTGGGCCTGAGATTAAACGTGGAGATCGGTGGAAATTGGCAATGTTGGAAGCGCACACTGTCAGGCAGTAGTTGATACAGGTTGTGCTAAATTGGAAGCTGTAAGTATGTCGGGAAAACAAGGAAATCGCGGTTTCCTACTCGGTGAAAATTGAGTTCGGTATAACTGAAAGTAGAAACTTGAGGAGCTACGTACACACACATGATCCTCGAAACATACAGGGCTGGTAATGTAGATATGCCATGCATTTACACGTTCACTATGCAGTCTATCAAGTCAAGTATTAAAGCGCCAGAGACGTGTTATATGGGTCCAAATTATTCTTTTTTCCTGTGCCAAGTTTTTTTCTGGATCGAAGATACGGACCTCCCCCCCGCACCCAGATTGCAGAAAAATCGTCGTTTTCTTATGAATATTAGCCTCTAATGAAAGTGTCTGAATTGAACCCTAAACGATCCAAGACCCTCTAAACCTTGGGATATCAGTAGTTATTGGGACAATGGTTGGATTCAGCCTGAAGATCACGGCGTAAGCCCTTGGTCATTTTTTCATTAATTTGGTTAAACTTGCAGATGGATAACTCTTCTACATGGGCATTAATGACTCAATTTTGTGTCTTGCGGGCCGAAGTCGCACTCAGTCGTTCCCCAGACGAAAAAAACGTAACTGCATATCGACGGTGAAACTACCAAACCACGTATCTCGTTTGCGGTGTTTAAAAATCTACGCTCACATTTTATGTTTTTGAAGTAGACCAAATCAATATCATTCCTTGAAATTTTCACGATATTTTCTCCGCACAAAGAGGGAAAATCACAGAAATTTTCAAGACTGGACGTTAAGTAGTTTTTCATTTAAAAAAATAAAGTATGACAGGAAGACTGCGACGTCGCAAACCGAGATACGTGGTTTGGTAGTTTCACCGTCGATATCATCGTTGCTCAACTACTTTCCACAATTTTCCTCTTCTCTACTAAACTCTTGGAACCGTTATATTGGAATCTTCACTTACTTTTTCACTGAGTATCGTAAAAGAAATTAGGAAAAATCTAGGACAAAAATTGGGCTGTCGTTTTCATGTGACAAACAAGACTGTATGAGTAGATTTTGCAACCATGGAATGGCTATACGTTTCCACTGGTAAAAAAAACCTCTTGGACCAATGCCGCGGTGCATTGACTTAAGAGTGCAGTTTCTTGTCGCCGGATTTAAGAGTCTTGAACTCTTGTTTCAAGCGGATTTTGCATTGAAACAAGAGTCCAGACTCTTAAATCTGGCGACAAGAAACTGCATACTCATGAACCAAGAGGTTTTTTTTTTACCAGTGTTCCTTTGTCTGAAAAACGACTGGTGCACAATCTGACATATCCTTGGAGTCTGGTCTCAAGACGAGACCGTGAAACGACGTGGCGAAAAGCCGGAGCGGTGTATATACTGGGGAAAAATTGTTTTATAATAGTCGTCTTATAGTGGCTCATGATTTTAATGGCCCTCGCAAGATAAACTCCGCGCCTTCAAAGCTCCGGATACTGACACCCAGACACCGTGGACTGCGAGCCCGACATTGCTTTTCAGCTCCTCCGCGGTAGTTTATGATATGACTTTGTTTTCAACGCGAATGAAGTATGAGTCCATCGTCTTATTACTTCCGCGGCGAAAATACGCTCGGTAATTTTCATTCGTTTGCTCAAAGTGGTGAAAGCTGCAGTCCAAAACAAAACAGCTGTAACTCAGCACTGGAAAAAAAATACATTGAATCTAGAGTCCAGACTCTTGAAAACACTGACAAGAAAAAGGACTCTTGATTCAAGCAGATTTAAGCTTAAATCAAAAGGAAATCCGCTCAAATTAAGAGGTTTGGTTTCTTGATTTAAGCTTAAATCTGATTGGATCAAGAGTATTTTATCTTGTCGATGTATTTAAGAGTCTGGACTCTAGATCCAATGTGTTTTTTCTCCAGTGTGGTAAAAATTTTCTCAGTTTTTTCTGACATTATGTTCCTGGTAATAAAGACAATGCTGATAAGTGAAACACGGTGTCATATCGATGGCCAAAGTGCGGAACCATGCATCCCTGTTTGCGATGTACAGCTTTCCTATTATAGAGTTCAGGAGATTTTCGACTTAGTACAAAAAAAGCGCAATTTTTGCATTTCTCGAGTGAAATTCAGGAGGGGAACTGAAAACTGATTCTTGCAAGACATTACCATAAATTTACGCTGATAAAACTTACAAAATACGTAAGAAGAAGTTCTAGGATTTTGACAAAATTTAGGGTAGGTGTGAACCTACCTTTAAACTAACAAAACTCGCAGAATATTTCCTTAAACATTTTGCATTTTCCGTAGTGTCAGATGATCGTGATCCTTTAAACGGATCAATTTCCAGAGTCATAGACTGAATTTTACTACAGGATTGCAAAAATCGTCCTTCTTGTGATGCTACATTGTAGAATCTCCTTAATCCTTCCTTAATCATAACGTTAACCATACGGGCCTCCTTCAAGGGAGCCATTCAGACTGCATTTAGCAATTTGGAACTATAAATTCTGGCTCATCTGAAAAAACACTTATATGCATTGGGAAACTAATGACACTTACGTTGTTTTTAAACCGCGCCAGAATTTATAGTTCCAAATTGCAAAATGCAATGCAGTCCATTATGCAGAGCAAATGCAGTCCATTTAAAGAACGACTATGAATACGGCCCTTAGTGAATTTCAAGTGTTAATCAATAATTTATAAAAGAAATTAATATTTGACGTAGCCAAAACGTAACGTAACGCAGGACGTCCTTTTGCGAGAGAGGCAAAATGCATTTTCACAGAGCGAAATTTCATAAAGTTAAAGGTGCGGTTATGGATACGACCTTAACTTCATTTCCGTAACCCGCTACGAAGGGAATCAAGTAATCGACGGCGCATGCATTCCTGGAGGAACATGGCGAGCTTGCCGGAGAGCCGAAACACGCGAACTCGGGTTTCATCCCGGCGGGAGACAAGCGCAAGACACAATCGCAACATCGAGCCTGGATTTCTGGATGCGGTCATCGCAGGACAATGGCTGCGGATTCCCGTTTCCCGTCTCCGCTCCCGGCTATGCAAATCCAACGGGCCCGCGTCCCCTCAAAACGTCCTATGGGCCCTCACACGTTGCCGAATTTCCTTCGAAACGATAAGAAATTTCGGGAAAATTTGTGGGTATTTTCCATCGAATTTTTTGGAGAATTTCGCACGCAATTCAATTTAAAAAATCTGAAAGTTTCGAGGAGAAACATTTAACACCGTTCTCAAAAATGTATATCTTAGTCGAGGAAATTTGGCAACGCCTGATCGTTCGTGCGGTGTTTTTCTTTAGCATGTCACCGTGGGTCTTAGAGTTTTCCTGCTCACGCCATCGAGAATATTCAGCGTCCTTGCAAGGATTGCGCATGAGGAGCAAACACTCTTTTGATACTGTATAAAACTTGGCTACAATACTTAGACACACTGGAAAAAAAAACACATTGGATCTAGAGTCCAGACTCTTGAAAACATTGACAAGGAAAAAGGACTCTTGATTCAATCACATTTAGGCTTAAATCAAAAGGAAATCCGCTCAAATTAAGAGGCTTGGTACTTTATTATAGCTTAAATCTGATCGAATCAAGAGAATTTTTTCTTGTCGATATTTTCAGGAGTCTGGACTCTAGATCCAATGTGTTTTATTTCCAGTGCATTATTATTTTACAAGAAAATAAGCACACAAACTGATTGCGATGGACGCACCGGGTCGTAAGACAGTTTGGTGGAGTTTTTTAGCAAACGTGCGTTAAAAATTCAGCATAAAGCTGAAAATCTCAATACAGAGGGTAAAAGCTCGAATGAGCACAATATTCCCTTAAAGAGATATGCTGTTTGGTGCAACACTATTAGTATTGAGATTTACAGCTTAATGCTGAATTTTTAACGCACGTTGGCTAAAAAACTCCTACAAACAGAAAATAAGTCTTAAATTTCAAGGATATTGTCAGGGAATTTTGTAAATATAAAAAATAAATGTGTGACGTGGGCAGGCAGCATCCAAGAGCGAGTTATTTTCAGAAGAGTTAAAAAAAAAAAAACTGAGACAACTTAGTAAAAGAACGTCTTCGGCCCTGTCTTCAGGAGTTAGAGCATAAATAGTTGGATAGAATAGAAAAGTAGATAAATACCTACAGAAATAGTTGGAGCTAAAATACTTGTGCAAACGAGAGCTTCATTGGTTAAATGCGTGTTCCTGAAAGTGCATTTCCGCGTTTTCTATATCCTACTCAATGATGTAAGATCATTAGAGTATCGCGTAACACATGACGCATGATTTTTGGCTCTTTGCCTGGAAAATGGTAGCGAAATTCTGAATAAAAGAACCGTACTTCCATAAAATTCTACCCAGAACTTGATTGAGCCACTGAATATCCCTTCTGAAACTCATTAACAGCTTTCAAAGTCGACGCCGGGAAAGACAAATAGACTTTAATGTCTAGAATAAAAAGCAAGAGATCTGAGTCTTTAATTTCCTCAATACTCATAGGCTCCTGGCTTGCTAAAGAAAAAAGACGTATGCGCATACGAAAGTTGTCAGATTTTCCCCGAGAAAATATGTTTTTCGGTTAAATTCTAAATATTTTTCCTTGAAATTTGCAAATACTATACATAAAATTGCGGATCAAAATCTCTGACAGCGTGTCAACTAAAATTTATTTTTGGATTTTCCTGACGTTCTGACGATTTTTCCTGGTATTCTAAATAAAATTTCCTGATTTTTTGAGCGAATTAATTGACACTCGTTTGACTTTGCGAACCAAAATATTTAATGAATTGAATCAAATTTACAACTTTTTTTAGCAATGGTCTGCAAGAAGTTGGGAAACGCATCAGGATTTCCTAATTCATGACCGATTTTTCTGATATTTTCCTGGTGACAACTAATTTCCTACTATTTTCCGGAACTGCATGAAGTAGAAAGATGCTTGATACATCCAGAATTTCCCGATCCATGACAGATTTTTCCGATATTTTCCTGGTGACAACTAATATCCAACTATTTTCCGGAACTGCATGATGAATTGCATAAAGTTGGGAAATGCTTGACACTCAGAATTATCTTATTCTAAAAGATTCATAGAAGCTACATAATGGCGTCTCTGTAGATGCAAAATTGCTTAGCAAGTCTTAAGGCTGCAATTACAGGTGTTTTTCAGGGCAAAAAATTAAGTTTTACTGGGGCAAACACGTAGTCACGTAAAAATTTCAAATTTGGTCGAAAAAGCAGGCGGAAGCAATTATTTTTGGTTCGGTTGCCTTCCTAAGGATCTGTAGAAACGACTTAAAAGTGTCTCTGGAGGTGCCAAATGTCTCAGAATATTTTTCGAGGGGCTTTCCAGGGTTGTAATACAGTATTTTGAAGGAAACACGCAGGTACGAAAAAGATTCAAAATTCGTTCAAAAAGCAAGAAGAACCAACAATTTTTGGTTTAAAATCCTTCTTAAGGATTCATAGAGACTACTTAAGCACGATTTTGGAGTTGTCGCATGTCTCAAAAAAGTTTAAGACGACTGCAGATTGATCGATGGCTAAACTTGCATAAATACCGTTATTTTATCCACCGACTTAGAGACCTAATAAATTCGATTTCTCGAGAAAAAGCAAATCAAAGCACGAAATATTTCTACTGTAGCTTCCCAATGATGTGTAGAAGCTCCCTAAAGGTGTCTCATTAGGTGACCTTTGGTGACTTTTTTTTAAAATGAAAGTACGTGGGAAAAATCGGCATTTTTTCATGAAAAATAGGTACCCAACTTCTACCTTGTGTAGAATGTATCAGAATGCCTCGGAGAAAAATTATAATTAGTGCATTACAATCCTCTTAGAGTCCTCTACAAAATGGTATAAGCAAGAATTCTAAGAAACCATTTCATGATTCAGGAGAGGCTCCGAACGCTTTGTTAGAAATAGCCGCTTCACGGGTCAGAAAATACATATCCGACTATTCGCACAGTTTGTGACACTTTCAAAGTGACTAGAAATTTTTTTGAGGTATACTACGTGTAGTTTATGACCCGTAGATACTATATTTATCAATTTTGACTCGAAAAAAAAATGTCGTCTAATTTCATAAATATCGATTTTTGAGCGCTCCCGAGCGGATTGGGACCATAGTGCGTCGGTCGAGTCGCTGGCAGCTGGCAGGACAAAACCCGCGGCCGGTGAGTCGGTGACGAGGGAGCATCGGTCCCCCGGGCCGGATGATCCTGTCCTCATCAAGGAAGCCGGCCGGCCGACCGCGGCGCGAGAATGAGAATCCGTGCCGCTATTTAACAGGTTCTGGCCGAGACCGTGGTCCCGTCTCATCTCATCACTCGCGGATTCCGTTCGTTAGCGTCGTTTAGAGCGCATTATCATACTTAGCGGCCACCTCTGTCTTCGCGCTTCCTCCTGGACAGTAGATCGAATCTTACGGCCGCTCGAGTCTCCTCTGAGAATGAATGGAAATTAGGTTGCTCTCTGAACAGAGCACCTGTAACGTCCAGGCTTCTGCCATTTAATCGCCTGATTCTTCGAAATTTCCCGTTCCGTAGTTAAAATACTTTAGATCGCCGTTACTGATGATACGGATTCCGGTTTCGTTCTAAAAAACGTCTCCATGTGGCTCAATCACCTTTTTGCCTATTCTACCATGCAGAAGACTCGCAGGCTAATCAGGAAAGGCACAAGTTCTTTAAACTAGAAGGTATCGGATGATCATGATTAGAGAATCTACGAGGGGCGTTCAATATGTAAGTATCCCCCCTCTCTAAAATCAATAGGAATGGATCAATTTTCAAAAACTTGGGCTCAAAATCTTCCTTAGGATATGCTGAGTTCAACAAAACAAACCGCAACAAAATCGGACCATGTGCGACCGAACGCGAGCCGTTTGCACGCCGTCTGCGCGCCGAGGTGCACACCGCTCCCGCCAAATCCGCGGAAATTTGAAGTCCGCGACAAGAGAAGAGCTTCTCTGCCAACGCTTCAGTCGTTCATCACTGACAAAAAACCAAAGAAGTTTTTGTAGAATAAAGGGCTTACCTCACCTCTCCACATAACCAGCTCGATCCAAGCAGGTCTGATACTGATTGTGAGACTAAGAGAACAGCTTTTGGATACCACGCGTGTAGAGGTCTTTCAACTGGCTGGGGATGAAAGTGTTGACGGCTTGTTTGACCTCTTCCACTGATTTAAAATGAACTCCCCCAGTTCAGATTTCAGAAGGGGGAATAAATAGTGGTCTGTTTTGCCATTTATTACCGTATCTAAAATCTGAAGTCGAGGGAGTTCATTTTGAATCAGTGGAAGAGGTCAAACAAGCCGTCAACACTTTCATCCCCAGCCAGTTGAAAGACCTCTACACGCGTGGTATCCAAAAGCTGTTCTCTTAGTCTCACAATCAGTATCAGACCTGCTTGGATCGAGCTGGTTATGTGGAGAGGTGAGGTAAGCCCTTTATTCTACAAAAACTTCTTTGGTTTTTTGTCAGTGATGAACGACTGAAGCGTTGGCTGAGAAGCTCTTCTCTTGTCGCGGACTTCAAATTTCCGCGGATTTGGCGGGAGCGGTGTGCACCTCGGCGCGCAGACGGCGTGCAAACGGCTCGCGTTCGGCCGCACATGGTCCGATTTTGAGCCCAAGTTTTTGAAAATTGGTCCATTCCTATTTATTTTAGAGAGGGGGGATACTTACTTATTGAACGCCCCTCGTACTTAGGTAAAATACGGACGATTCGAAAAATTGAGCTTTCAGGGCCCAAACGGGCAGCCAGTCTTCTAACAAAAATAATGTCACTGCCAGTCTTCAGATTCCAATATCAAACCAAGATGGCAAAAAAAATGTTCATAAATGAGTGTTTTTCCGCAAAAATGAGTAAGTTTATGCAAAGAACCACGTCAAATACGTGCTTTACAAACGACGGGTCGTAACAATTGTAATGATAAATCACTCTGGGTACAAGCGGGAAAGTTCTAATACTGTCGTATTAGAAAAGCGCTCAGGTGTTAGTGAATGTATGGTGTTTAATGAAGAAAGGACGTATGAACTCCGTCGACTTGGCTGGGAAATGGAAATAAAACATCAGCTGATAGCAAACAAAGGCTACCAAGGAAACCGTAAACGTGTATTTTTGTTTCCCGAAAATGAGCTCACTGTTGAGCTCATCAGGCGCGTTTTTTTTAGGCTTCATTTGAGTTCAACGATCAATTTTGATAAGAATTACTCTACCGCTAAGAAATTTTCTTATAGACAAACGATCGAAACTACCTGCGCATTACGTTAAAAGCATAAAGTACAGTTTTCACAGCTTTATTTATTTTAAAAATGGACCCCCCCAAAAAGCCTTCACATCGATGAGCTGGTGCGCCATTTAAACGCGTTAGCACTAGTGTACTAGTACTCAGAGGCAAGTCGAAATCAAAAAGCGCTGCCTATCGGCTGAGCGCTTAATTCATGGTGAATGAATGAATGGAATTTCATGGATGAATTGGACTAAATTTTGCAATTTGAAACTATAAATTCTAGCCCGGTTTAAAAACAACGTATGTACCATTAGTTTCCCTATGCACATAAGTGTTTTTCCAGAAGAGCCAGAATTTATTGTTCCAAATTGCAAAATGTAGTCAAATTCATACATTGCTCTTTTGGGTCCTAAAAGCTCCATGGCCTAATTTCAAAATAACCTTGGTTCAAATAACCAAGTGTCCATGCTCTCCCTATATTAGTCCTCTACCTAGCCCTCTACCGACATCATGATTCAAACGATAATGTGGCAACGCCGGCGGAGAGCGTTCAACGAGCGTGCAAGACGCATAAGTTTGATCGCTTAAGTCAACTTAAGTTTTTGGGAGCAAGTAAAGTAAATTATTCTCCCGGATGATGTGATCCTTATTCACAGATCCGGTCACATTTTTCGACGTTGCGTTGGAACGTAGATATATTTTTTCAACTGTAAAACGACATCATGATGACATTCCTAAACTATTCCAAAATTTCCATTTTTCTATTTCTTGAAAACTCACGTAGATGAACGTATCTCGTTAAAACGCGTTTAATTATAAAAAAGTAAGACAACTTTGCCTGAGAGACGGTTTTACTCGCGCGAGGCGGGCGGCCAAAACGGGAGCAGAGGTGAGTCGGAGGCGCGCGACTCGACCGGTAGAATGACGTCGAGGACGGTTATTAAAAGATGTAGTCCATAAAACGGATAAACAAAGCGCCATAAACGTGTCATTACGCGTCGTACGCTGCCGCACAATATAAAAACACCGTATGAGCCTTCGGACGATGCCAAATCTCCTTCGATAAAAAATGAATTTCCTCGGAAACTAAACTTGTGCACTGAGAAACAAAGTTCGGTGATAAGAGTCGTAAGTACGGTGGTCAATGTGGTCCTCACTGAGCGATTCATGTAAGACCACGTGTCTCGATTCTGGTACAACCGTATCTTCGGTTCATACAACCGAGCTTTGTCTATTGTTCGGTTTGATTGGAACTCGACAGTACGGCCGATACTGAACACAGTATTCAAGCACTGGAAAAAGAAGTCATCAATTTTTTTTTTTTTTTTTTTTTTTTTTTTTTATTTTATTTTTTAAGATGACTTACTTGCATGTAAAATTAAAAAAGAAGTCACATGGATCCGGACTCTTGAAAAATTGACGTGAAAAAATACACTTGACCCATCGGATTTTTGCTTGAATTCAGAGCCAAGTCTCGCAATTTGAGCGGATTTCCTTTCGATTCAAACACAAATCCAATTAAATCAAGAGTATTTTTTCTTGTCAAATTTTTTTTAGAGTCTGGATTCTATAGATCCAATAGATTTTTGTTCCAGTGCGGTGCATATGACCGAGCTTTTTTTCTCAGATGGGATAATTTGGGTCGTATTCATTTGTTCGATTTTCGGAGAATTTCATTTGCAAATTGATCTGTAGTGCCTGAATTTCAAGGGGGAAAATGCGTGATATTTCTCGGGAATAAACATTTTAAAGGGGGGAATATGGCAACATTCGAAAGTTCAAACGGCGTTCTTCCTTAGCTTGGCAAAAGGGTGGGTCGTAGAAGTTACGAGTTGGCGCTCACCTGTATTTCGTGGAGAAGCTCTTGTTCGTCGAGGAGGACCACCTTGCAGTGGTGCGTCTGCGATTTCGTGCATAGGCACCTCATCTGCAACAAGCAAAGCAAAATAAAACACAATTAAAGAGGGAAAAATATGCACAAGTTATGAAAAAACGGCCACGAAAGGGTATATCGACGGTGCAAGTCGGCAATCACATAACTCGGTTTGCGACGTTGTAGACTTCCTGTCATACTTTATTTTTTAAACGGCAAAACTACTCAACAGCAATTCTTTAAAACTGTCACGATTTTTCTTCTCAATGCGAAGAAAATTCTGCAAAAACTTCAAGAAATAATGTCAATTTGTTCTCCTTTAAGAAAATGACGTAGAGGCGGAGATTTTCAGACACCGCAAACGAGTTATGTGATTGCCGACTTTCACCGTCGATAGATGGTAAAAAATATGGGTAAATTAGGCAAAACATTTAAAAAGCTTTAATAATGCAAGGCGTTTTGAGCCTTCATATTGTAGCTGAGGTGCGAAACTAAAATCTCCATTGCAATGTTTCAAAAAATGTTCTTTCCTATTTTATTTTTTCGCTCGAACACCAACTAACTTGAGCGATGTATTCAGCACGTGTTTTATCGAAGCAAACTTTTTGGAGGTAACTTATCAGAACCGAAATCTCTTCTCTGTTCAGATAAGAGTTCAACTCAAGACCCAGAGTTTGATACTCCTTCCCTTGTGATCACTTTTCACTTTAACGACTGTGAAAACAATTTATTAGGATTTGGATCGCGTTTAGCAGAAAGAAACCAAGCCACATCAACTATTGCCAAATTTAACCGGGCAATTCAATGTTTTACGAAAAAACGTTCGTGCGGATTCCTTTAAAAATTTTACGGAATTTGCTTCTTTCTAACTATGCAGAAAATCATTCAATACTCTACACAACTGTTTTCACGTAAAAAATTAAATTGTCTAATCAAATTTGACAGGAGCTGATGTGGCTTGGTTCTTTTCTGCCTGACGCAGTCCAACTTAGGTGGAAGCTTAATTTTGTATATTAGACCTGATATCTCCCCTCACTTTAATCTAATGGATTTGAGATCATAATTGGGATCAGGTCAGAATATGCGATGAAAAATTACTTTTAATTTTGGCGTCCGAAAGGAAATGCAGATTACGCTCCGAGGAAGAACATATAATTTGCGAAAATCACAACTATAATTATCCTTTTGTTTTTAGCCTAAAATGATCCCGCCGGTACCTGAATAATGGATCGTTCCTTAGCTCCTCGTCCGAAACCACACCTCAAGCAATTCAATTTGAATAAATCTCGACCGCCCAATGAATCGATGAAACACCTCGAGGAGAATTTTGAATAATGGTAGGCCTCTGTCAAGCGACCAATTGGGGTTGCCGTATCAAGGCGTATCTAGAGCAGTTTCCGATAACAATCCTACAGTGGTTAGAATACTAGAAATAGTCAATTTTCAGGGTTCATCTGGCAATTAAAATTCAGAAATAAGACTCATCGCTCGATTTTTGAGAAATGTCCTGAAATCATTCCCTGGCCGAGATTCCGGGGCCAAAATTATGGGGCGTTAGTCTGGGATTGAGAGACTATAATTTCCCTAATACGTCGGCTCCAATACCTCAACCGCTGTCAAATGTGCAGACCGAGAAATATGAGTCATTTTTTCTAGGGTATCGTAAGGTTTAACATTGTAAGCATCGACACAATCAGACAACCCTAGATACGATACACCTAGAGAGTTTGAAAGCCCGCTAAATCTAATTACACTGGTCATTCACACTACTGCCAGATCTATTAGATAATTTGAAGATTTAACCTGCGTCATTGGGAAACAGGTCTTCTTTGAGCTGTTCTGGTCCCAAATTTCATTCAACTAAGATCAATTTTTCCGGAGAAAAATGCTAGGAATTTATTCAGTAAATAAAAAAAGCAGTTAGATCAGGGAACTAGGTCCCATGGAGACCATTATGATAAAAATTTACGGTACCTATACTTCCTCTATCCGGAAGGGGAGTGAGAAAGTAAACATGTGGCAACTCTGGGCGGAAGAAGGTTCTCATTAACTTTGCCATACAATAAGTAAGAGCTGAGAAGATCCTTTTGCCGGTAATGTAAAGATATCAATTCAAAAATTGAATAAGTACGCCTAAGTGGGCAAGGGTGTAGAATGTTCATGAGCCATCATGGACCAATCGCTTGTTTGCGAACTGCGTAGGCAGTGCGGGTAAATAGTGTAGACTGCGACTTTGAATAATCTATTATATAAAATTTAAGACGTTTTGATCAAAAATTCGCTCTATCTTTACGTACTCCTTCCAATATAGTGTACACGCGCTGCCTTACACATTTCCAAATAGCGTACGCATCTCGGAACTTGGCGCGATTTGCAAGTTAAGAGCCGAGAGCGAGACAATAGTGAAGGTGGATTGAGCGAAATGCGTGATACAACTATTTCAACTTCCGAGTTGGTAAAATTGCATATCCACGCAATGAAGGAGAAAAAGAACTCTTTTCGACTGACTCAGAGACTTTAACGCAGTGTATGGAAAGTCAAATGGGGGCAAAACACGCGATCCAACTATTTCGACTTCCGAGAAGATAAAATTGCAAATCTGCGAAATGAAGGAGGGCGTGAACTCCTTTCGGCTGGCTCAGAGACCTTGACACTGAGTAGACAAGTCGCAAGTTTGCAATCCTGGCTAAACGCAAAACACGGATGAAACTAAGGTGGAAGAAACCATGGTGAGCACTACTGTATACAGTTCATGACGTAATACGCCGTGCATTTGATGAGCGATATCTCCGTAAATTGTGGACACAGAAATCCGGCATACGGACGGTTTTCTTTAATTTTTGCTAATATTTGAGCCAAAGTAATCAAAACCCGATTCTATGACTAGCGCAACTAACTCATTGCCGCAAATCTCCTCTCAACCCCCCCCCCCCCCTTCCCCCGCTCCTGAGTGTTACGTGGACGTATTTGTGCTAAAAGGAACTATGTTGCACGAAACCTCTCTACATAAAATTGATTCCTTTTAGCATAAAAACATTCACGTACTTTATAAACTGCGCATTCCTACAACCTATTTCTTTCTCGAGGAACATGTCGAACTCGAGGCGGCAACACGGCCAAGATCTCCGATTTGGGTGCCGGGCTCGGACCTTCCCCAAGGTCATCCCCGCCCCCCTCCCCCACGGAAAAGGGCCCCAGACACCGAATCGACCCACCGCCCCGGGCACACGACCCGCCTCCACCGGTCGCGGGTCGAAACCCCCCCCCCCCCCCCAACCGTAGGAGTAAATTAACAGAACCGAACGAGGTAGAAAAAACTCCGGGGCCTCGAGGTGCTTAGACGAGGGCGCGGGAGTAGGCCGATCGCACCGATAGATAGCGCTACTCGCGAGTGTAACCGAAGGCTCAAAATCAGTTAACGGCTGACGCCAACGCTCCCGCGGAATGGAAAAACGACGTACGAGCCAAATGATGATGCCAAATTCATTCGGGTAAAATGTTCATAATTAGAGGCGATATTATCATAGAGACAGGTTGTGATCTGATCATTGGTGGATCAGCCAAGGTGGCATATAGTCCACTGGAAAAAAAAAACACATTGGATCTTGAGTCCAGACTCTTGCAAACATTGACAAGAAGAAGGACTCTTGATTCAATCAGATTTAAGCTTAAATGAAAAGGAAATCCGCTCAAATTAAGAGGCTTGGTTCTTGATTTAAGCATAAATCTGATTGAATCAAGAGTATTTTTTCTTGTCGACGTTTTTAAGAGTCTGGACTCTAGATCCAATGTGTTTTTTTTTTCTAGAGTCTATAAACAGTTTAACTCCTAGGGGGTAAAATTACTCGAAATAATGCCGGAATCACACGCTGAATTTGGCAGCTGAATACGGAAATCAACAGTCATGGCTCAACAGCTGAAATTTATTCGCAAATTCGAGTTATTTGCATCCAGATGTGTATCAAATCTAATGGAATAATTCATACAAATCCGACATTGCCCGATCGTCCCTGAGAATCGTTGCTGAAAAATTCAGGCATCGGGCCGATGACTTCCACATTCAGCGTATGATTCCGGCATGAGTTTCTTCCCTCAATAGCGGGAGTCTCTGCTTGATGCAGATGCAGAGACATGACGTCACCTTGGCTGATCGATCTATAATCACAATCTGAGTCTGAAAGATCCGTTGTTTGGAAAATAAATTTTTTTACTCGAAATTAATACCTATGCATTTTGGACGGCTGAAGTCGAAAAATTCGTATCTCAATTATAGATGTATGTCTCGGCCTCGGCTGGTGTTTAGTTTTTCAATGAAAACCAAGCAACAGTTCAGATTGAAATTGAAGACCTTTCCGGGAGAAAGACCTTTACCTATCGAAAAATCGCATTAGGCAATAATGCATGTGATGGCAATGACGGTGATACACATCAAAAATTGAAGTCCAAGCTGAAGTTAAAGTCGCCGGCATCGTCAGTGGTTAGGATATAATTATTGAAACGTCACATACATTTTTCTCAAGCGCGATTTTTCGCTGTTTTTCCGGAAAGCTTCTCAACTTTTTCTGAACTTCCTTCACTCCCAAAAGAATCACACAAAATCCGAGGACATATTTAGATGACAGACCCAGATCCATTGAAAAAAATAGGACACGATCAGATATTTTCAAACGTTGCGCGGTACCCACCTCTTTGAGAAGGGCAAACCAAGCAGTTGGCCTGAACAATGATCGTGCAATCCGACTATTAGATCCCACACCTTACACGTCAGAGCCTCCATCCGAAAGACGCGAACGGCTCTTCATGCGAGCCAAAAAGGAGCGAAATCTCAAACCGAAAGTCGAAAATCAAGCTCACTTGAGTCGCCCTCTCAAAAGCCACCGATGATCAATCACCGAAACATACGGCCCAATTACCCGCGACTGACTCCAATAAACTCCGACAAATTCGTCGGCCTAAACGCCCGATCAATGGCGCGCTAATGGCCGTCACTTTTTTCGCCGCGGTGGCCGAAATGCATTTTTAACGAGGCCGAAACTACAGCAAAACCGCGCAACTCATATGAGACCCATACAGAGATACGCTGTTCTAGCTATAAGGACAGAAGAGAAGAGGCCCGTATCGGCCCACCCGACACGGCCAAAACGGGCGCTGGCCAGTGGCGTGGCGTACTTCGCGATATAATCGAGTTACCTCTCATTTAAACCTATGGAAAAATATCGATAAACAGGGTGTTCTCAGCGTACATCTGAATCATCGATATTTTACTATAGCTTCAAATGGAGGAATATCGATAATCGATCGATCACGCCTCGCAACTGGCGCTGGCCTGTTCCCGAATAGGACAGATGCGTGCTCTCAGCACAGACTTGGATTGATCTAGGAGATCGCTGCCGTGCTTAATGAGAAAACACGTAACTCCGTTGGGAATTCTGAGGGAGATATGAGTTTTTTACTTAGGTGGGTCGGACATGCGGAGCATGTGGTACACCGAGGGCATTCTTGATGAGGCGGGCTCGATGGATTGCGAAAAGACGATGGATTTACGGTCCTGGCCTGCTTTCAGGAGTGACACGGCGAGGGAGACAGTATCGCATGTGAACAACGCCTGAATTGAAGTAATTCTCTACGAGTTTATTTCTTCGAAATTCGGCTCATAAAACGATGCATGTAGGAAAGCGACGCGTTAATAATAACTCACTTCACCTCGCGTAGGAGAGGATCATTCATGAGTTACGTAACGAAGTGGACCACAAGACAAAAGTTAGACCTCGAGGAGACATTATTCTTCGTCGAAATTTCAAGCAAAACACGTTGAACTTATCGGAAACGTTAAAATTTACAGTATAAGGGAGTCATTGATGTAAGTGGTTGACATTTTAGATACCGACCTTCGACTTTCCGCTCGCGAAAAAAGCATGATGGCCATGATGCAAGCTTCAGTTGGAGCAAAAGGAAGAGTTATTTCGTATGGGAAATGGCTCAAAAATCACGATGGGTGCATTGGAAAAGTCTGACATACACTTCTAGGTCCACAATCAGCCTATAAAAAAAACGTTTTTATATTCTTCCCGCTTCAAAAACAATACTACGACACATGTGAACATTTCGTAAGCACCCTAGTGCGCAAGGGTTGGATGTAACGACTCGCATCCTCTTACGGAACGTTCACCTGTGCCGTATTGTTGATGAAGTGGGAAGATTAAAAAATGCACATTTCTTGGGCAGTGTGAAGTTAGGAGTGTATTTCAGCAGACTTTCTCGATGCGCTCATCGTGATTTAGGAGCCATTTTCTGCAAGAAGTATTTCCTTTTGCGCTAGCTAAAGTTTGCAACAGGCCCATTGTAATTTTACGTAAAATACTATTTAAGAAATAAGGCCTTGTCTCCACGGGCCTTTTCACGAGATTTGTCCCGGGGAAAAATCCCACTTACGAAGTTGGGAAAAATATTGAGTTAATCAATATTTTTCCCAGTACCAAGTATGGTCCTTTTACCCCTAGGACCCAGTGAGAGGGGAAGAAGAAGTGTAAACGAATTGTGCGATATTTTATTCATTACTCCATTGTTCATGTTTGTTTAGTTAAAATAATGTGTCTAATTGTCAATTGAGTGCAATTATTATTTTAATCCCGGTTAAATACTCGACTTTATCTAATTTATCTTCCCGCGCAAACTGGTCGCAGGACCGTATGAGCCCCGTTCCGTGGAGACGGTAACTGGGAAAAGTCCCAGAAGTTTCATTCCTGCGATTCGAACTTGGGACAAATCCCATGAAAACGTCCCGTGGAGACAAGGCCCAAGTATCAGAATGCTTAAATTCGTACCTTGTCAATTGCAGTGGCGAGGCGTGGATGGTCGTTCCTTGATACTTCCTCATTTGGAGCTATGGCAAAGAATCGAATATTAAGGTGCTCGTTGCGAGCACGCTGTTTATTGATCCTTTTCCATAGGTTTAAAAGGCAGATCAATCGATATATCGTCACCTTCCGGGCAAAGTATCACAAGCGCCATGCGACGTTTCAAAATTTCCGCCGCCATTTTATTTCTTTACAGAGAAATTGTTCAACGAAGCTGTCGAAAAATTTCACTGAATTTTTTTTGTGCTGCCAATAAAATTCAGTGAAATCCTCAAACAAATTCAACCAAAAATTTCTCTGTAAAAAAATAAAATGGGAGCGGAAATTTTGAAACGTCGCATGGCGCTTGTGATACTTGGCCCGGAAGGTGACGATATCACAAAGCACGCCACGCCACTGAGCCATTGGTCCATTCATATCTGGACTGCGTTAAGCGGAAAGGAACCAAGCCACATCAGCTATTGCCAATTTAATAGAGCAATTCAATTTTTTACGAAAGAACGTTTGGGCGGATTCCTTTGACATTTTTGAGGAATTTGCTTTGAACTACGCAGGGAATTCACTGAAATTTGCAGAAAAATCCGCAAAACCATTCTTAGATAAAAAATTAAATTGCCCAATTAAATTTGGCAATAGCTGATGTGGCTTGGTTCCTTTCTGTTAAACGCGGTTCATCTGATCCTAAAATTTGTCTCCTGTAACCGATCCAAGAGAGGCAATCTAAAGGCCCAGATACACCTGCGAGTCACAAGCGCTTGTTGAAAGTGAAACACCAATAGGCGAGGAGGATTCCGATAGCTCGACGTCGTGCGATCGAAATCCTGGTTTGCTATTGGTGTCTCACTTCAAGAAGCGCTCGTAACGTGCAAGTGTATCTGCCGCCTCAAAAACGGCCCCGACGTTCCGAAACCCGCTCAACCGAGTAGGAGTCGAACAACGAACACGCAAGTTCGGTCATCACGAGCGGAGCTTTTTAGTGTGGTTCGGGGCGTGCGCGTGGGTCGTCCACTCATGTTCACTCGCGCCGGCGAACAGCGATTAGCGCGCGCCGATAGAAGGGCGACGCGGGCGGCGGGACGCCTATATTTGAGCGCCGGCCAATTGCCGCTCGCCGCTTCGGCTGGGAAAATTCAACTCCGACGCCGGATTCGTTCCGAGCTCATAATCCGCGCTCCAGCGACTCAATTATGATTCATTACCGACTTCGCTGACGCTCTGTTTGCTTTGCGCCTGTCGATTTGTTCAGCGGAAGGATCCGCAGACCGGGTGTCTGCTAGAGTTTAGTTTTGGATTTTCCTGAAATTTTAGACGAGATTTCCTGATTTTTGGCAGGGAATAAATTAACACTTGTTTGATTTAAAATAACAAGGGCGAGGCAAGAATGATCGACTATCGATATTTCCGTACTTGAAGCGATGGTTAGGAATCGACTATTAAGGGGTTCGTTGTGAACACCCTGTTTATCGCTCCTTATCGATAGGTTCAAATGGCAGATCAATCGATGTATCGCAAAGCACGCCACGCCACTGAAATGAATGAATACATATGTAATGAATTGATAAATTTTTTGAAAATCACTTGAGGCGCTCAGAACTTCCTGATCAATGACAGATTTTCTTTCATTTTCCAGGTACCGCAATTCCTAATATTTTCCGATTTTTACTGAGGGGAGACACTAGCAGAATTGGCAGTTGAATAGGACCACATTTCGCAACTAGAAAATGCAAGTTCAGGCTCATCCATAAAACCACCTGCCTGCATAGGGAAACTAATGGCACATATGCTATTTCTAAATCGAGCCAGGAATAGTAGATCCTAATTGCAAAATTAAGCCCGATTCATCCCCATTTTCGGATTTTTGGTGATTGTGCTGGGCTTTACACACGGAGAAAAAACCTCGTGCGTGGGACCCGAAGTTTAGGTCATATGGATCCTGAAGTTTTCGGATTGAGCATCGACCTTACTGTCGGTCGGAAACATCATACCGAAAAATTCGATGTGAGAACCGAAGTTTTTCGGATGTGAAAACCGAAGTACTTCACATGTAAAAACTGAAGTTTCAGATGTGTGATCCAAACCTCAGCAGCTGGACCTATAAAGTGTTCAGATGCTCAATCCAAAAACTTCAGGGATCCATATGACTTAAACTTCGGGTCCCAAGCACGAAGTTTTTTTCTCCGTGCATGAGCGTACTAGGAATTTTTGGCGAGGAGACCGGCTGGACACCCCTCAAGGAGTATGAAGGATTTTTCCGAAACTGTTTTATTCCTTGATGAATCCTGGTAACTTCCAGGTCCAATCATCTTGAATCAGATTCAATCATTGAGTTAAATACGAAAGAAACGAAGCATCTGGCAAGAGCGCATCGGGAGGCTGGAGGAGCCGCCAGACCAATTTGTCAGCCGGGGAATTTCAAACACCCGCCGCTGGAGCCCCCTCGCCTCGTCGTCCCCCGCGATTATTCCCTCTTCTTTTGACTGCGCTTTGCACGGCCGCACAGACAGACAAACGGTCAAAATCCAGCCGCCGGAACGTCTGCCTCTCCGGCTCCGACTAGAGTCCCTTTATACTGAGAGTCAAGACAATTTGAATCCATTTCTGATTGTTCCGTATTTAGGCCTTCATAGTGTCACAAAAGGGAATAAAGATTACAGTTTCACCGATTGCAAAGATTATAATCTGGAATGACGGGAATTACGGGTTCGGCAAGGAACAAACGGAATGAGGAAGGAACGAAGAAAGGAATCGAGAATGGGCCGGATCAAAGATTACAAAAACGTTCGAATTCTGTAATCTTTATTCCCGTTTGTGACATCCATGAGCCGAATTGTCTTGACTCTCAGTATAAAGGGACTCTAGCTCCGACCGCGGCGGCGTAAATAGAAAAAAAAAGACGAAACCAAAACAAAAAAAAGAGGGAAATTGTCTTCGAGCAGGTCGTTGCTTTCGAATACGATTACGCCTGTACTGCAGTTAGCGTCAGGAAATGCGACGGAAAATGTTATCGCTTGGGCTGGATAATATTTAGAATAGAATTCTAGTGATAAGCAGCGTATCCGATTTTCTCTCGCGAGGAGAAAATTACTCGAATTTATGAATCTTAAAATTTGATGATTTTTAACGTTTACCAAGATAAGGCCTGGGCAAAACGCTCCTTCACCCATTTTGAACTAAAAAAAGGAGACAAAATCAGAAAAAAAAGAGATTAGAATGGAGGGTTGCTACTTGGGGTTGCCTCTTTGCCTCCATGGGTCTCTTAACCCAAGTAGCGTTTTTTATGGGAAAATGGCGATATTTGCAAATTAAGTTGCAAGTTTTTTAAAATTTTTTGGCGATGAAATCGCTAGGAGCATCAAGATTGGAGCGATAACCTATCCTCGATCTAGTCGCAATTCTATCTCTATAAAATTTCGTTCGATAAAATCGAAATTCTATCTCAATTCATCACGATTTTTTTTTCGATAAAATTACGATATCTTCGTAGTCGATATAATCGCGATATGATTGCAAATGCATGCGATGAAATCGCAATTTACCGCAATTTTTTGTCCGATAATATCAAAATAAATCAAAGTCGATAAAATCGCGATACATTCTTCGATCAAAATTCAACTCAGAGTGATCACTGCTACTTGGGAACGAGGTAATTGTATGAACTGAGAATTTGAACCCAAAAATTGTATTGCTCCATCTGAGAGTGCTTAATGAGCTGAGTTCCTATGTATAATTTTCAAGATTTTCTCTCAAATGGGAAATCGGAGAAAAATAGATTTAAAAGTGAGAAAATGTGCCGCCTCCTGTAACGTCATTTCCCATTTCAACGCATGCACTTTGGCAGAGCACAACAGAAGAGCCATTCGCACGCGACAACCCTGGCTTCGAGACGTGGGTGGGTTGAAGATGGGGGAGGGGGCGGGGGGATGAACCGCAATTTATCGGTTGGTCAATCGGAACGATCCCTGCATATTTCAACCGCCGACAAATCGGAGAGAGCAAATAAAAAAAACAGAGCTGCTACGGACTAAGACAAAAAAAAAAATGCCAATAAAGAAATAGCGAAGTGTCCTCCAACACGCGGCTCAACGTCACTCAACGATTTCAATCCGAGTCGGAGGTGATTTAGGACCCAAATCCTCGTGCGAATGTCAATAAAAAACGCTTCTACAAACCGCTCCCACCCCCTTCCTCCTAACGAGCGGTGTGAATCTCGATGAGAGGAGAAACTGCACAAGATGTTAAACGGGTCAGATTTTTAACTTCCTTCCCTGTCTTTTCCGCATTGGCCATCTACTGATCGTCGCTTCTATGAGTAAAGGCGTATCTCAATTTCCACGTCTGAGGCTTTAGGTCCAGACAACTTGATGCTTTTCGTCCACAAAATGCTGACGACTGCGGCAAATTTTATTTTCAACTATGTAAAAAGAGTCTTCCTCATTTTCATGTTAGGCAAGACAGCGTAAGTGCTATTTTCTTTCGACGATCATGTTTTGGGCACACACAAAAATACATTTTAAGGTTAGTAATTGGCAGAAAAGTGCGCTTTTTGCGCAAAAGTACTACTTTTGGTGGATTCCTGGCCGAAGAATGTTCCACGCGGCTGTTTTGTCGGAGACAACTTCAATGTTTACGCACTTACGGTTTTCTTATACGTCCCGTGTCTTAATGCATACTAGAGAAAAAGTCTTCGGATACTGAATCCAAACTATTAAAAATTTTACATGAAAAAATACTCTTGATGCAATCAAATTTGGCTCGAATCGAGAGCCAAGCCTCTTTTTTCAAGAGAATTTCCATTCGACTCAAGTAAAACTCCGATTGAATGAAGAGTACTTTTTCCCGTCAATTTTCAGAGTCTTGACTCTGTATCCAAGAGACTTTTTATTTCAGGGCAAAGAAGACGAGTTATGCAATTTTAGCAGCATCTGTGGTTTCATCTAAATTAGATTGGACGAATTTGGGAGGTAACTCGATTTCGAAAATTTGAGAGTTACGGCTCTCTTCGCTATGACGGCAGAAATGAAGCTCTCATCTTGGTAGCAAGTTAGTGCCAGCATTCAACCCCTCCTTCTGGAATAAAATTCACTTAAAACTGAGTCCAGCCCACGTCTGATGCACTGGAAAAAAAAACACGTTGGATCTGGAGTCCAGACTTAAGAACATGGACAAGAAAAAATACTCTTGATTCAATCGGATTTTTGCTTCAATCAAGAACCAAGCCTCTTAATTTAAGCGGATTTCATTTTGATTCAAGCAAAAATCCAATTGAATCAAGAGTATTTTTTCTTGTAAATGTTTTCAAGAGTCTGGACTCTGGATCCAATGTGTTTTTTTTCCAGTGTAAACTCTGGAGCCAAGAGACTTTTTCTTTCGGGGCAAAGAAGACGACTTATGCAATTTTAGCAGCATCAGATAGGACGAGTTTGGAAGAAGACTCGATTTCGAAAATTTGAGAGTTAAGGCTCTCCTCGCTATCACGGCAGAAATGAAGCTCTCGTCTTGGTAGCAAGTTAGTTCCAGCATTCAACCCCTCACTGGAAAAAAAACACATTGGATCTAGAGTCCAGACTCTTAAAAACATCGACACGAAAAAATACTCTTGATTCAGTCAGATTTAAGCTTAAATCAAGAACCAAGCCTCTTAATTTTAGCGGATTTCCTCTTGATTTAAGCTTAAATCTGATTGAATCAAGAGTCCTTTTTCTTGCCAATGCTTTTAAGAGTCTGGACTCAAGATCCAATGTGTTTTTTTTTTCCAGTGTGGAATAAAATTCACTGAAAACTGAGTCCAGCCCACGTCTGATGATTCGGCATCCTCGCAGTTCTCAGGTATCAGTCGCGCCACGGATGCAATTAAAGGTGCACCGAAAAGCGAGAGGCTCTTGCATCCTCCGGGCGGCTCCGCAAAAAGTGCTATGACGCTTTAATCGTCCTGACAGCGTCGGGCGGCCGTAGTGTCATCTTGATATTGCGGCGGAAACCTCGTTTTATGGTCTCAGCTTTCGAATTAAGCCTTTATCTGCAACGTCTTCCACAGGTCTAGACGACAATTGCACGGTCTCAACGGTAGACTCAGTCTGCCGTCCTGAGGAAAAACATCGTATAAACATTTGGATGCTGTCAAATTTCATCTTATAAAATATTTACTTACGAGGAAATTATGCATATTTTCCCTTTGAATTTCATATATATTTCATATTGAATTGCGAACAAAATTATCTGAAAATTTTGAAGAAAAATATTCACTTCTTTCCTTGAGAATTGATTTATTATCAGAGGAGATTTGGCAACGTCTAGAGGCTCATAGGACATTTTTCCTTAACCCGCAGCAGACAAGCTCGTATTCCGTATTGCGAGAGTAAATTAAACCGCGATGACCCTTTTTTTCTACTTTAAGAACGCAGACGTAGTATTCTTAACATTCTTGCTGCGAAGCATGTAGTCAGTGGCATTTTCTGCAAATACGCTAGGGAAGCACTTGCCTCTGAAAAGGATAGTCAACGTGAATGGACCCCTGGATAGTTGCAAATCTAGGCATTATAATGCGTGTTTCCTCGCCAAATTCATGTAGAACACGATTTCTACGAAGAAAATTACTGAGGGTAACTCTGAACGAAGGTATTACATTTTAGGTGCATCGATTCAAAATTCCCGCTCATGATAAAAACCATAATCTTCATAGGTTAAATCGGACATCAAACGTTGCCGTGACAGTATTTGAATCAATTGATGCTAGACGGACGTAACTCCAAAAGCTCATGAGCTAGGAGATGCTGAAGAATTACCATGATTTGCCAATAAAACAACCACAAAATACAGGGAGAAAAACCTATAATTTTGAAATACTTAAAGGTAGGTGCGAACCTTGAATGCCTGAGCCTGCCACAGGAACTTTAAGTAGGTGCCTTAAAATTAAGAAAAAAAAAAGACTCGCAGTGTAATTTCTTCCATATTTTGAATTTTTTGAAGTGTATTATCATTCTAATCCCTTTCAAAAATCAATTTTCTAAGTTATACTGCTGAATTTTAGTTGAAGTTAGCAAAGATCGTATTTTTTATGTCATTTTAAGAACTCCCTTAAACCTCCCTTGATCACAAAGAAAACCAGATCCAGCCTCCCTAAAGAAACGATATGTTTAAGGAGCGACTATAAATTAATGCTACCATGCTAAGGAAGAGCACCGTATAGGAAATTTCAGACTTGCGAAATTTCCCTGATATAAAATGTGTTTTGGAATGAGGTTGTGCATATTTTTTTTTTTTTTTTTTTTTTTTTTTTTGATATTTTAGATTGAATTGGGTTCAAAATTGTCTGAGAGATTTGGAGAGAAATATTCACCATTCTCTCGATACGGCACTCGATGGGCCTCTCAAGTAGCGCTACGGGAAAAAAGTGAATTTTTGGAAGTATCTGTAATGTTTTTAACTCAGCGACCCTCAAGAATATCTAAAAATGTATTTTGCACGGTTTGGACATGAAATCTGAATTACCATCCCGATCATTCTGATTCATCTACACCCTGATTCATCCGATTCATTAACACCCAATTACGGCTTCGGAACCTTATTTTGGCGCGCGAATATTGGTCGGCGCGCGTTGTTTGTTTTCTTTTAATGGAAACAATTAGCAACGCCTGATGGCTCATACGACGTTTTTCCTTAGCACGGTAGAGTACGACCATTGCAGTTTGCACGAGCTGGCAACCACGCTTTCTGGCGTGACCGGGTGGAGATTGCAGGTAAGAATACAATGATTCAGACACCACTCCGCTTCGTCCACAGCAGGGCGAACGGTGAATGGTAAATGTTAATGCAGATCCGGACTGGATCTTAATCCGACACTTGTTTATCATCTTATTACTTACTCCCACACACAACACTTGAACACTTGCTCCGCACGCCAACTCATACTGCCGCGCTGAGGAAAAACGCCGTATCAACATTCGACAGTTGCCAAATTTCCCCGTATTATTTTTTTCCTTTGACAGAGGTTATTTATATTTGGACCGCGTTAAACAGAAAGGAACCAAGCCACATCAGCTATTGCCAAATTTAATTGAGCAATTTAATTTTTTACATGAAAGCGGCTGTGCGGATTTCTGTGCAAATTTTAGTGAAAGTTCTCCATAGTTTGAGCTAATTCCATAAAAATTTTAAAGGAATCCGCACTTATATTCTCTCGTAGAAAATTTAATTGCCCAGTTAAATTTGGCAATAGCTGATGTGGCTTGGTTCTTTTCTGTTAAACTCGGTCCATTTTTCCTTAATTTTTCAGATATATTAGATCAAATTGTGAAAAAATTGACGGAAATTTCGGAACAAAATATTCAACATTATACTAAAGAATTCGTCTTTTATTGAAGGGAATCTCCGGCAACGCCCGAAGGCTCACACGGCGTTGCCAAATTTTCCTCTGATGAATTACGGTTTTATTGGGGAAATTGTGAATGTTTTTCTTCTGTTTTTTCAGATTATTTTGTTCGCAATTTAATCTAAAATATCTGAAAATGTTGAGGAAAATATACATAAATTTCTTCAAAAATACATGTTTTATCCGAGGAAATTTGGCAACCTCTCGAATGTTCATACGGCGTTCTTCCATAGCACGGCAGCATAGGTCGAAGCTCTCGGGCCAAGCTCAATTCCTGCCGACCAATGAGCCATTAGGCGGTGTAAGGTTTAGGTAGCACATGATATACTTAGTAATTAAACTTTCATGCAGAGAACGTCAAAAATATCGCAATGGGTCAGTGGTGCTAATTTTCTTCGATTCAATTTCGGAAAGCACTAAACGAGCTGAGCTTCTGGGATTTGCTCAAGATTTTATTGGCCCTAAATGTCAAAAAACCTTTTGAACGTGCAAAACATGGAACCCAATGCCTTAGTGCTGATTCAACACTGCGAAATTATCGCCCGTAAATTGTATTTGTACAAAACTATCGAGCATCAGGCATTAAAAATTTCAGATTAATCATTGGATTACTTGCAAAGATTAGGGGAATTTGGACAAGAATAGCAAGGCTAAGTTGTGGAAAATAACGAATAGTTCTGCCCGTAAATTGTATTTGTACTAAGAACTTATCGAGCATCAGGCATTAAAAATTTCAGATTAATCATTGGATTACTTGCAAAGATTAGGGGAATTTGGACAAGAATAGCAAGGCTAAAGTTGTGGAAAATAACGAATAGTTCTGAGTCAATTTTGCAACCTGGGAATGGCGTTGCATTTCTTCGTCTGAGATCAGGCAATTAGATTACACTTCGCAATTAAAAACTATAATTTCTGGCTCAGTTTGGAAACAGCGTACGTACAATTATTTTCCCTTTGCACATAAGTGCTTTTACGGAGTCAGAAATTGTAGTTCCTCATTGCAAAATGTAGTCTGATCAGATTTTAACCCTGCGAAGATGGGACTGAGACCCGCAATTACTTCGCCCGCTAACATGCCCTCTCTCTTCCGAAGTTGCCTATTTTTCTGCAAAATTTTGTGCCAGGTGGTAAAAAAACATAATTAAAAATAGTTTTAAGGCAAAATTTATTTTTCGAAACGTCAAAACCCATTTTAGAGAGAAAATAAAGGTGACTTAACAAGTTTCCCCTGAAATTTATGTCATTTTTTTATCATTTCCGAGTTTCCCCTGACTTTTTAAAATTCCCTGACTGTGGAAATGAAAACCTTGTTCCTTGTCTCAGAACTGGACCACGTTAACAAGAAAGGAACCAAGGAACATCAGCTATTGCCAAATTTAATCGGGAAATTTCATTTTTCACATGAAAACGGTTGTGCAGATTATTATGCGAATTCCAGTGAATTTTCTGCATAGCACAAGGCGAATTCCTCAAAATTTTCAAAAAAAAAATCCACACAAATTTTCTCTTGTAAAACATTGAATTGTCAAGTTAAATTTGGCAATAGCTGATGTGGCTTGGTTCCTTTCTGCTAAACGCGGCCTATCTAAAAACTTGATGAATGGTTTGTTCTGATGCCGCAATCACACGCTGAATTTAGCAGCTGAATGTAGTCAACTGTCATCGCCCAACGGCTGAAATTTCGCAAATTCGAGTTATTTTCATCCAGATGTGTATCAAATCTACTCGAATAGTTCAGACAAATCCAACATTAGTCCGATGGTTGCTGAGAATCGTTCCTGAATTTTGCGCGTCACGCGCAAAATTCAGGCATCGGGCCGATGACTTCCACATTCAGCGTGTGATTGCAGCATTAGAGAAAAATCAGACGCAAAGAATCATCGTTAGTGAAAAATTTCAGATCTGTCTGAAGGTGTCTTGGATTCTGACAAAATATGCCTGGTAATGGAAATGTTCCGACACGTTTCTGCCCTATCAACTCCCACACTGACCGCTGGGCGGCGCGGGTGCGTGGGCAGGGCAGACCAACAGAAGTCCACTGCCGCCGGTGGGAGCCGCGCGCCGCGTGCCTCGATCAACAATAGTTATGACTCGAAATTACAAACCCGCCGACGGCCATAAATCCGTGCTTAAAAGTCAAAACTCCCCGTCATAAGCCGCCAGTGGAACTGATACTGCCAACGCTGAGGGAAAACGTGGTATGGACATTAGAATGTTGCCAAATCTCCGGAGGCAATGTATTTTAGAGGCCCCACGCTAACTGTACACGGAGAAAAAACCTCGTGCGTGGGACCCGAAGTTTAGGTCGTATGGATCTCTGAAGTTTTCGGATTCAGCATCTGAACACTTTAGGTCTAGCTGTCGAGGTTCGGATCACACATCTGAAACTTCAGTTTTTACATCTGAACACTTCGGTTTTCACATCCGAAATACTTCGGTTCTCACATCTGAAGTACTTCAGATGTAAGAACTGAAGTACTTCAGATGCAAGAACTGAAGTACTTCAGATGCAAGAACTGAAGTTTCAGATGTCAGACCTGAACTTCAGCAGCTAGATCTCAAATGTTCAGATGCTCAATCCGAAAACTTCAGTGGTCCATATGACCTAAACTTCGGGTCCCACGCACGAAGTTTTTTTCTTCGTATAAGTAATAACATGATCGAGTGAGAAAATGTTAGTTTGGAGACGGACATTTCTTAGCCTTCCCTTTTCTGTGATTTAATTTCTCCCAAATTTGAATTTTTGCTACGATAAGGAATTTACAGGTGTCTGAAATCCGATGAAATCTTAAGTGGAAACTACAGAGTGAACTGAGGACGAGGATACCCTTGCTTCATAAATTGAACAATTATTGGTAGAGATTTGTCAAAATGCTCAAATCTGCAGAAAAATATATGTGTTTATATCGGAAATGCCGCCAGGTGACGTCTCTGGGCGGTGCATTTTCTCACGTTTGAAGCTATTTTTGCAAAATTCCCGATACCAGAAATAAATTGCAAAGAATACTGCGAAATCAGCTCATCCATAAAGTATGTGTAACAATTACACAGAAAAAGAAATAAAGTTGATTTAACATTCTGGGTGAAAAAAAAGTGTGCGAGAACTTAAAAAATGCCGAATTACCCGATACAGCAGTTACTTTATAGCAATGCCAAGGTGTGAATCTAACTGATGTGGCGGATAAGTTCGGCATTTTTAAGGTTCTTGCACAATTTTTTTACATCTAGGTTGTAAAATGAACTTCACTTTTTTTCCGGTGAAGCTTACTGGAGAAAAAAAAACACGTTGGATCTAGAGTCAAGACTCTTAAAAACATCGACAAGAAAAAAGACTCCTGATTCAATCAGATTTGAGCTTAAATCAAAAGGAAATCCGCTCAAACTAGGAGGCTGGGTTCTTGATTTGAGCTTAAATCTGATTGAATCAAGAGTCCTTTTTCTTGTCAATGTTTTCAAGGGTCTGGACTCTAGATCCAATGTGTTTATTTTTCCAGTGAGTAAAATTGTCTTTTTTCAGATACATCGTAGAAAACATACGAAACTTAAGGAGACGAGTCCCAAAATGAAGGATCCGGCAGCCTTCCTAATTTTTACAATCTTCTCAATTTCTCTCACTTCCTATTGCTAAAAAAAATTGGCAACGTCCAAGTCTTCATACGAGGTTTCCGCCTAGCGCGGCGGAGTAAAGTTGACGCGGAAAGAACAGCGCGCGGCAGGGTCAACTCTTCAAACGGTCGTAACTCCATATCCACGTGAGCTCTCAAAGGCACGGTGTTATAGGGAAGAGAGGGCTCATCTTAAAACGTGGTTCCGTCATTTTGTCCACAGTTACAGGCTCGCGGGCGTCGGAAGTAATAATGTCACACTCGGCGAGGAGTGTGACTGTGGGTAGGTGGGTATTTTTGAAGTGAAAGGGCAAAGGGAAAATTAACGATATGTGAATAAAACGGGCTGGGCGACAAGGCCTAAATTAAGGCACGGCATTAAACGTTCCTTCAAACCAGTGGCGAGGCTTTGCGATTCATCGATTTGATCTGCCACTTAAACCAAAGGAAAAGGATCGGCGAACAGGAAGTGCGCAGTGGGCACCTCAGTGATCGATTCTTTACCGTACACTGGAAAAAAAAAAAAACACATTGAATCTAGAGTCCAGACTCTTAAAAACATCGACCAAAAAAATTCTCTTGATTCAATTAGATTTAAGCTTAAATCAAGAACCAAGCCTCTTAATTTGGGCGGATTTCCCGTTGATTTAAGCTTAAATCTGATCGAATCAAGAGTCCTTTTTCTTGTCAATGTTTTCAAGAATCTGGACTCTAGATCCAATGTGTTTTTTTTCCCAGTGCACTCACACCTTGTTTAGGGGTTGATTTTCTAAAATTTCTCGTTGTGTGACACATTTGTTCCCCCAACATTTTGAAGAGATAATATGTTGCGCAATGTTTTATTCATAACTTGTCTAGTGGCTTATTCTTCCGCGGGTCCCTGCCCTCCTTTTCGGCCGTTCAAGTCGTCCGCAAAACATTAAAATACTTCGATAGCTCAGGGTGTCTAGTTCTTTTCCATTTTGGGGAAAACCAGATTTTTCCTAATTTTCGACTGCTAAATCCTGATTTCATAATTTTCCCAAATCTTGATTTTTTGCGGAGAAAAATTAAAATTTCTGCATAGCGTATGCCGACTTTTCTCGAATCCTGATTTCACGACCGATTTTTCCTCAAAACCTGATAAAATTGGGATTAAATCCTGATAGAATCGGGAAAATCCTGATGCAGAGACTCCGTTACTGAAAATTGTTTTTTGGAAAACTGTAAGCTTTAAAATAGCCCGCATCATAACGCCGTACTGGTACATTTTCTGGCGTTCTTTTTTTTTTTGTGTGTGTCGGAAAGTCTCAGGCAACACTGGAAAAAAAACACTTTGGATCTAGATTTCAGACTCTTAAAAACATCGACAAGTTAAAAACTCTTGATTCGATCGGATTTTTGCTTAAATACAAAACCAAGCCTCTAATTTGAGCGGATTTCCTTTTGATTCAAGCAAAAATCTGATTGAATCAAGAGATACCTTTTCTGTCAATGTGTTTCAAGAGTCTGGACTCTGATACCAATGTGTTTTTTTTTTTTCCAGTGAAGCCCCCCGAGTTTGAGTTCCCCGCTAATTGCAGTGGCGTGGCGTGAATTGCGATATATCGATTGTTATGCCATTTCAACCTATGGAAAAGGATCGATAAACAGAGTGTTCGCAGCGAACACCTTAATAATCGATTCTTTACCATCGTTTAAATGGCATAACAATCGATACATCGCAATGGGCCTGTTGCATGCAAGAGATACAGCCGTGCGAATAGACTTTTTAGAGGTTAAATGACACGAAAATTACGATGGTCACACTAAAAAAGTCTGAAATACACTCCTTACTGCGCAATTTGCGTTGTTAGGAACGCGCTTTTTCAAATTTCCCGCGTCTGGGGCAGTTTCTCTAACGCAACTCGCGGCTATTTCCGGTCAACTAAAACTGACAACATAACCTAAAAAGGAGCTCTGATATCGTGAAATGAAATGCAGAAGGATGCTTGGATATTTAAAAGTTGATCGTTTCGTTACCACATAAAGCGTACATGGACCACTAATTTGATATCAACGTTGGGTTTGTAAACAAACTAGAAGGAAAAAAATAACAACAACAAACAACGACCTCGGCAATCTTCCGGAAATCACCGAGCCGCCGTTTGCTCGTTTCCGGTGATTAGAAAACTGCCCCCAGACGCGGGAAATTTTGAAAAAGCGCGTTTCCTAACACCAAAATTGCGCAGTAAGGAGTGTATTTCAGACTTTTCAATGAGACCATCGTAATTTTCGTGTCATTTAACCTCTAAAAAGTCTATTCGCGCGCTTATCTCTTGCATGCAACAGGCCCATTCACGCCACGCCACTGGCTAATTGGCAGCAGTTTCTTTGCTGGACACTCGGCAACCCTGGTCAAGTTCCTCCTCTGCTCCGTTGGGGCTGCGCTGAGAACCGGAAACGGAAATGCGTAATTGTTCCGATCCAGAACAAAGGCGGGAAAACGTGATTAGCGGCCGCGTTGAGTTTTTTACCGAGGCGCTCGTCCAAGTCAAGGCCGCTCAGGGCGTTCCACTCTCCGTTGTTAAGAAAAAACGCCGCATGAGCCTTCAGACACTACGAAATTTCCGTTGACCAATCGAGAATTTCCCCGAAAATTTGTGAATATTTTCCCCCGATTTTTCAGGGAATTAACTTCGTAATTTGATCTTAATGTCTGCAAATTTCAGGTAAAATATTCATAAACTTTCTTCAAAAATTAATATTTTCTAAGAGGGAATCTGGCAACATTCTAATTTTCATATGTCATTCTTCCTTAGCGCGATAGCACTGCCCTGCGCCCCCGCGCACGAAATTAAAAATCAGGAGCTTCTTCATTTTTGTCTATGAATAGATCATACCAAATCAAGATTACACATGATGACTTCTACTAGTTCTGGGAAAATTACTAGGTATTCCGAAAGAGGGATTTCTATACGTTAATTTAATTTTTTCCCCGTTATAGGAAATTGACATGGTTCCAGGGTAGAATCAATACTATTTGTGGATTGTGCTGGGGGCAATCCACTTTTCGATCTCAAGTGGAAGTCTTATTCATTTACTTTCCAGTTCAAAACTTGCAAACAATAATTATCTTACCGAAGCAGGAGACTTAAACGCACAGTTGTGAAAGTAGGAGAGATCACTTATGTGATACTAACCTGCAACAGAAAAAAACAAACAAATGATGGATTAAAATTTAGTCTGGATTGCGAACATTAGCTTCGTACAAATATCAATTCGTTCCTTCCAAAAATCCCTTTCTGCTAGGTCATTGGTTTTCACAAGGGAACTATATCGTGGAAATCAGGACACATCAGGGAATGAAAAAGCGAGACATTTTATAGAGGATGTGGGTAAAATGCATTCTGGATTGGACTCCGATATCTAAACAATGCGACTCTCTGCCATCCTAAGGAAGAACGCCGTATGAGCCTTCAGACTTCGCCATATTTCCTTCAATAAAAACCTAATTTACTGGGGAATTGGGAATACTTTTCTTCAATTTTTTCAGAAAATTTATTTCAGACGGTTTATTTCGCATATTAATCTGAAATATCTGAAAATTCCAAGAAAAAATATGCATAGCTCAGGATGTCTAGTTTTTTTTCATTTTGGGAAATCCTGATTTTTGACGGCTAAATCCTGATTTCAAAATTTTTCCAAATCCTAATTTTTTGCGGAGACAAATTAAAGTTTCTGCAGAAGAGTATGCGAAAGCAGAACTCTAGAATTAAGTTCTGAGGATTAAAAACACGTGCTTTCCTCAAATTCTGATTTTACGACCGATTTCTCCTCAAATCCTGATGAAATCGAGATTACATCCTGATTGACTTCAAATCCTGATGGAATCGGGAAAATCCTGATGGAATCGGGAAAATCCTGAAGCTAGACACCTTGCTTTTCTCCAAAATACATGTTTTAATCGGGGAAATGTGCACTGAAAACAAATTCCTCGGCGTTTTTACTAAAGTCCGTTGGTACCTTTACCATCTCACTTTTTTTGACCAATTATTGGTAATTTTACCAAGACAGACTAGTAAACTTACAAAAAACCGGTATTTTTACTGTATTTTTCTGGTAAGAATACCACTTTTATTGGCAATCAATTCCCGGTAACTTTACCATTTTATCTCAGTAATCCTACCACAGTCGATAAAAAATATTGGTGTTTTTACCAAGGTCCGGTAAAATTACCGAGAAAGTTCAATAATTTTACCGAGATTTCTCGGTAAAATGACTAATTCCATGAATGGTAGTTTTACCGAGAAAAAACTGGATCAAATAGAACCGCGAAATCTCGGTAATTTTACCCTTTTCTTAGTAAATACATAGAGATTTTTTTCAGTGTGGCAACTCCCAGACGTTCGTACGGCGTTCTTCCTCAGCATGGCAGCTTTTTGTTAAGCCATTATCACCCTAGGATTTCAGGGATAAATTATGAGGCGAGGCATCCGAGAGCGAGACCTCGCGACCCGAAGCCTTTGTTTCGATTTCCAGTCGTCCCCGTTCGTCCAGAGCAATCCGCAATCGCCCTTTAATCTCGGCGCCCGCCTAACGAAAGGGAGACAAGAGACACGAGGACATGAGTATTAAAACAAACTCCCAGATATGGATCTGTTTTCAGCGTCATTCGGGCACGGCTCTTTCGCGAACTGAAAACGTAATTCGGCGAAAACGCGGATGGAGCGGGTCTCCATTGTTGCAAGATAGTGCTGACAAATCGGCTCTTTTCTTCGGTAAGGTTTTTAAATTTGAATGAGAACCAAGGTGTTGTGTGAATATTTATTTATTACTGAGGCACCTTTCGGCTTACGCCATCTTCGGAGTACATATTCATCGGAACATAAATATATCACAGTTACTCTGTACTAGTTGTCACAAGCTTAACAATATAGATCGTGGACATCATACGAAAAGTTAAAAATACGAGAAATTCAAGTAGTTCAGAGCGTTACTCCTGCTAAAATCGTAAACCATTTATAGTTTAAACCATAGTTTGCGATTTTAGCAGGAGTAACGCTCTGAACTATTTGACATTCTCGTAATTTTAACTTTTCGTATGATGTCCACGATGTATATATTGTTAAGCTTGTGACAACTAGTGTAAAGTAACTGAGATATATTTATGTTCCGATGAATATGTACTCCGAAGATGGCGTAAGCCGAAAGGTGCCTCAATAATAAATAAATATTCACACAACACCTTGGTTCTCATTCAAATTTAAAAATTAAAAAGGTGTTGTTCCAATCAAACCTTATTAATCGGGTAAGATGATTCGATGGACGCCGTATTTTGAGTTAGGACGACATGCGATATATCGCATCGATTGGTTCAATTTTTTTTAGCTACTCGTCATTGTTCTCAAAGTTTGAGATCGCATTTCTGTTGTCAGGAGACTAAAGAATTCACTTACCAATTTTGACAAACGAATCCACGTAATAAAAGGCATGTTTTTTTAGAGGAAAAATATCGCATTCGAGTGCAGTTTCGATATTAATATCGAATGCTACTTTTCCATTAAAAAGCCACCCTTTTATTACGTGGAATATGTTTGTCATAATTGGTAAGAGAATTCTTTAGTCTCCTGACAACAGAATTGCGAACTCAAAATTCGAGAAAAATGACGAGTGGCTGAAAAAATGGAGCCAATCAATGCGAGATATCGCGTGTCGTCCTGACACAAAATATGGCGTCCATCGGTTTACCTTAAACCCCAAAAAATTCCAAATTGTATCGTTCAACATGGCAAGCTTGCAAACCTTTCATGCGACTCGACTCAACGCAGGCCCATCACCCCGTCATCACACCGGGTCGTGCCCAGAATTATTAGAGTGTGAATTTTTCGTTTTGGCCGGAACAAGAGCCTTGTCATCCCTTCTTTTTTCCAGTGTTTGTTTGTTTGTCCGTTTGCTTTTTACCTTCCTTTTTGTTACATGCTCTCAAAAAGTTAGGCAATACCCGCTCCGAAAAACTCCTGAATTTTCTCATGATTCAAGAATAAAATTGCTTGAATCAAGCGCAAAGCGATTTATATCAATCCTTTTTGATCCAAAAGAAATATTCTCTGCTTGAATCAAGTCACCTTTCCTGTAGTGTGGATTAATTGGTAAATTTTACAGCCATGCTTAGCAACCAGGGTTGAATTGAAAATATTAGTACGTCCTTATCTGAGAAAAACATAGCAAGCGTCATATTTACCGCAATAGCTGATCTATCAATAGTTTTGGATTCCCTTGAACACTTTCACATCTGTTTTTTAAACAATAAAGATTACTCTCTTTAAAAAATTGTATAAATGGTCCTAGATAAGGCTTTCTTCTCTTTTTTGTTTTGTTCAACCTTAAAGATTGAGGCGAAAACGCAATGAGCATTCGAGCTCCTATATGTTAAAAATTGAAAAATCTGGAATAGATTTGGATTGCATTTTGCAAAAAGGAACCACTAGCATTGCAATGATGCTAAGATTGTGCAGCTTTATTTTTTGCAATAAAATCGCGGAAATCGCGAAAAACTATGAAATTTAGATGGTAGTTTTTGTCTTAAATTTACAGTTTTTAACGAGTAAAATAGAAACTATTAATGGATAATCGGGTTTTTCCTCCAAGACAAAAGAAGTTGCACAATCTTAGCAACATTGCAATGCTAGTGGTTCCTTTTGGCAAAATGCAATCCATTTATGCCGCTTTTGCACTGTAGGTACGAAAGCTTTTCTCTACACGGCCGTGATAGCGAAGAGAGCAGTAAGTGCATTCTGGGATGAACCTCGAGACACATAAAATCATGTGCTAATCATGGCTCATACAAAAATGCACTTACTGCTCTCTTCGCTATCGCGGCAGGGTAGACACCTAGTTTACAGTGATAGCGAAGAGAGCAGTATGTGCATTCTGGGATGAACCTCGAGACAAATAAAATCATAAGCTAATCATGGCTCATACCGAAATGCACTTACTGCTCTCTTCGCTATCACGGCAGTGCAGCAGTGACTCCTCTCAACCCTGCACATCGACCAGAAGTCCGACCCATAGCAACTTTGTCCGGTTGAACTGCCCGGCGTCGAACTTAAGAATCAAGTGTTGCCAAATTTAAGGTCTCATATTTCTCTCCGAATAATGAGACACCATAGGGAATTCCGTGTTTAAAATGGCAACATTGTGAGAAGAGCCCAATGGCCCACGATTGCCATGCTAAGTAAAAACTCCGTATGAGCATTCGAATGTTGCCAAATTTCCTCCCAGAGCGAAAATGTTTTTGAAGGAAGTTATGAATCTTTTTCCTTGGCATTTTCAGAATTAGTACGTCAAATTACGCACAAAAATCTCTAGAAAACTCGGAGTAAAAATATGAACAATAATTCGTGGAAATTCGTGAATTGTCGAAGGAAATTTGGCAACGCCAGATGGATCATACGGCAGACGACCCGCTTGCCGCGGCGTGACTCGCTCCCGAGCACAGCACGCTCGGATTCAAGGTTACAGGGGTGCAGTGGCGCGTCGCGATCCGCGCGATGTATCGATCGATCCGCCATTTGAACCCGTGGAAAAGGATCGATTATCAGGGTGTCCGCAACCAACACCCCAAAAATCGATTCTTTATCATTGATTCAAATGGGAGTAAAATCGATAGCCTACAATGGAGATGTTGCATGTGTGAGGGATTTGCGATTTGACTGCTGTTTCTCATGTAAAAAATGGCGAGAAACACGATGGTGCCACTGGTTTTCTCTGAAATCAACTCCAAGCTCAAAAAAAGCTCTCAAGTTGAGGCCAAAATGGAGGAGATATCCCACGCTATTCTGAGAGTCCACGTCTACATCAAGGCAAACTCTCCATGCAAAGAAAGGGAGCAAATACATTGGCAGGGTCGCCGTGTTTTCAGTATTAGAGTCCCCAAGTAAAGTGGCAACCCTGCCAATGTATTTGCTCCCTATCTTTGAATGGAGAGTTTGTCTTGATGTAGAGGTGGACTCTCAGGTAGGGTGGGATATCCCCTCCATTTTGGCCTCAACTTGAGAGCTTTTTTTGGCTTGGGAGTTGATTTAAGAGAACACCAGCGGCACCATCGTGTTTCACGCGATCTTTTACATAAGAATCAACAGTCAAATCGCAAATTCCTCACACATGCAACATTTCTATTCACGCTTCGCCACTGCGTATCGTGATCTAGGATGAATCGATTGATCCGCCGAGCAAACTCATGGAAAAGGATCGTTTATGATAATGTTCGCAATTTGGTTTGATTAAGGCGGGATTGTCACTGAATTTAGAAAATGAAATTCTCTGATTTTTCCCTGAATTCCCTGTTACGTTTGAGTAAAATTTCCTGACGATTGAGGATTAGAGTACCTACGTAGCGAGAGTATGGACAGATCGCTTCGTGGAGGGCTTAGGGCCCAAAAGTGCAGCCACCCTCCTAACCAACTTCTAGCGCACAAAATTATACTGCCAGACTTCAGATTTCGATTCTAACCAAGATAGCCAAGAATGTACATAAATGAGCGTTCTTCCGCAAAAATGAGTAAATTTATGCAAAAACTGAGTCAAATACGTGCTTGAAAATACGAAGGCCTGATGGATTTTCGGAGTTTCACATCTGTCTACACTCTCATGATTTGAAACAGTTTTTAGGCAAAATTTGTTAGTCGAAACGTCAAACCTGTTCTAGAAAGGAAATAATGGTGACTTGTCAATTTTCCAATGATTTTTTCGTCACTTTTACTGACATTATCAGGTTTTCCCTGCCTTCTTAAAATTCCCAAATATTTCCTGGTTTTCTCGGTGGGTATTAAATTCATAGTTGATTACTGAATTCTCGATTACTAAAAAATGGATTAATAGACTTTTTAACCGATTAAAATACGCCGTACAATTGATCGCGCGCGGTCAATTTCGCGTCGCACGCTGCTTGTGGAGCCGTGCCTTATCACCGTGGTCCGAGCAGTAGCGCCAGCGCAGCCAGCGGTGAGTGAACTTTCGTCCCGGTTCGAGTTCGCACCAACAATCGGGTTCTAGACAAAACCCAAAGCTCCCACAGATAAGAGTTTCCCGCTTCCGCAAGGATTTTCTCACGCTAGTCTCCCAAAGGATTTCCTGCACCGAACCTGATGGGAAAAATATGTGGGACGAGAGAGGAACTTTCAGGCGATCGGACGGAATAGAAAACCGGCGATTCAACTGAGAGTTCACTTGACGGTATTTAATTGATGAGAGGAAATTCAAAATATCCTACGCCTCATCAGGTGTTGCTTAGATAGTGCATGATTTGACTGTATGATCAGGCATTTTGCTCTAAAATTAGATATTTGGCCGTAAGGTCGGTGAGATGAAACTCTCTTTCTCTACCTATGCATATTTTAAAGTTATTTTTTAAAAGTTACAATTCTTAGGCCATTGAATTTCCAACAGCATAATCTTACGAAGCACTTGAATACTCTTAGAATATTCTTAGTTTGCCACTTCGACAAGGAAGCAGAAAATGGTCGATCAAGCGCCCATCTGGCAGCGAATTTCAAACGTGGAAAACCAGGGTGTCTACTAAAACAGGCTGGCCAAAAATCAGTACTTCTACAGAACTCATTCAGTACATTCCCAAGAAAATCAGTACCTCCTCAACAGAAAAATCCAGTACTTTTTCAGTGCCTCCACTTGAAGGGATTCGAAAAATTTCAAAAATTTCGATTTCTCGCTCAAATTGCAACAAAAATGACCAAAAAATGAAAAAATCTCGGATCTCCTTACAGAATTTCCGCTTCTTTCAGGAATTTCGTACCGCCCTTAAAAAAAAGCAGTACTATTGTCGGACTTTCCGGATTTGTAGATACCCTGAAGACAGGAACATTTTGAGGGGTAACATGTCGAAAATCAAATGAAAAACCAGATGTGACCAAAAATGACCAAATCATGACCCATTCCGATACTAATATAGATCTTCAATGAGCAAAATATCGTCGAGTTGAAGAAATTCAAGGTGTCCTTTAAACGACCCTTATCGATACCCTCTTTCACTGCCGACCGGCACAGAGATTTCGAGGACAACACGTTACCCAGCACCGGGCTCGGACGTTATGAGATCCTAGAGTACCTACATTGAGAGAGTATGGCCACTGGGCCCCATGGAGAGGCTTAGGACCCAAAAATGGCGGTGCTTTGTTTTGGTTTTTGAGGATGGGAGGGGGGTCATTGCCAACTTTTGACGGTTTTCACCAACCGCACTTGCTGCCAACCTTACTACACCTAAGATAATTTTTCTCAAAAATTGCACACGATTAGCCTTGAAAATATGTAAAGAAGTCGCAATAGTGCATTCGGGTTTTCTCGTTACGATAAGCCAAGAAAACTACATTTGGAGTCATTTTGCATTACATTAATTTATGGCGTCCGCCATTTTTGGGTCCTAAGGGCTCCATTCAGCCTAAGATGGCTGAGCCAATCAGAGGTGGTAACACCAGTGGCCATACTCTCTCAATATAGGTACTCTATAGGTGCGTTGTTAAAGTCCACAACTGTCCAACGAAAATCACCCGCTGAGCGTTGAGCTCAACGAAAGCGTTGGTAAATTCTGGTGGATTTACCCGTTTTCCAAGATGGCTGCTCAGCAAACTGCCCAACAGCACAGCGAGGTTTTTGGCTGCTGTGTACCGCTGCCGAGTTTGCTGGATTGTTGTAATGTTATTGTTTACATCCATAACCGCCATTTTTTCGCATTTCTTCGCCACAAGTTCGTCACCAGACTGACTTGCAATTGCTTATAATCGTTAATTGCGTCAATTTCGTAATAATGTGGGTGTTAATAAGATTTTTAAATGTTAAAAATCTTAAATTTCAATAAAACTTAACCTCCAAATCCGTAGAATCCCACGGGAATTTAACAACGACACCTCGATTTTCTCCCGTCTGTTGAGCTGAAGTCGTCGGTTGAGATGACGTCAATCCCGCTAAGATTCGGCCATTTTTGTTGGGCAGCAAAAGTAATTTAACAACGCACCTTAGGTACTCTATGAGATGCCGATGACGTTATTATCGAGTCAGTCCGTTGGGTCCTGTTGGCCCTGCGGCGCCGTGAAATTTGTTTTGTTTGGCGACGGGGAAAGGCGGCTAATGGCCGATTCCGCGTTTCCCCTGGCGCGAGGGACGGGGCCCTTTTCCTGGGCCGCGGCCCCGATGCGGCGATCCGGGGTCGTTAGCACTCGCCGCGGATTGTTTAATCGCACGGATCTCATAACCATTTCATCGCCCCAATCCTGCTTCGGAAGTTTCCGCGGCTTCGGGATTCGTTCTGCGCAAAGCTCCATGATAATTCCGTAATGTTGCCGCATTTGGACCGCGTTATACAGGAAGGAACCAAGCCACATCGGCCATGGCCAAATTTAATTGGGCAATTTAATTTGTTAGATGAAAACGATTGTGCGGATTTTTGTGCAAATTTCAGTGAATTTACTGCATATTATGAAGTAAGTTCCTGGAAAGTTTCAAAGGAATCCGTACAACCTTTCTCTTGTAAAACTTTAGAATTTTTTACTTTAAACAATTTAGCAAAGCATTGTACAGTTACAATAATAATAACAAGCAGTAACAATTTAAAAAAAACATTAAGGTTTTACAAGAGAATGATTGTGCGGATTCCTTTAAAAATTACCAGGAACTTACTTCGTAATTTGCAGAAAATTCACTGAAATTTGAGCAAAAATCCACACAATCGTTTTCATCTAAAAAATTAAATTGTCCAATTAAATTTGGCAATAGCTGATGTGGGTTGGTTCCTTTCTGCTAAACGTGGTCCATTTCTGAATCATGGGTAGCGCGGCGTTGGAAACTTCACCGGGAGCCAAGCTCCTAATCATGGTTTCCACGACAAATAAACGTAAGTCCATTCTAAAGTTCCAAATAAATTCGGATGCGATTTGCGAGAAATCCGCGATGACGAAATTATGATCGCGTGGACGCTCGCACTAAAACAAAAGGTGTGGCGATTTTTACCAGAAATATGGTAAATTCTGGCACTGGCACACGTGATGATAACCATTCTCATATCACTGCCGCAGAAACCATACATTTTTCTCAGTCAGTGGCGTGGCGTGGCATGCTTTGCGATATATCGATTGATCGGTCACTTTAACCAAGAGAAAAGCATCAATCAACATAGTGTTCTCAACAACACCTTTAAAATCGATTCTGTACTGTAGCTTTAAATGAGGGAAATATCGATATTCGATCATTGCCTCCCCACCGTTCTGAGCGTCGCTCCGAACTTCCATCCCTAGTTTTCAGTCGTGTACTCACCACTTTCAGCTGCAACGATACTCGCGCCACTCTCGACTCTACTACTTATACAGCTGACGCTACTATTTTGCGCCGTTGATAAGATCTGCGCTTCAATTGACACATTGACTATTGCAATTCTTCATAATAGCATTCCGAAGATGACAAAAGTACCAGCGATCATATAGGATCAACTCAGACACAAGACTCTTTCTGTTCGCCGCCTCGCCTTTGAGAGAGATCGAAGCGAAATTCGAACGAGCCGATCTCCGTTCAGCGCCAGGGCGCGGCCCCAGGATATATCGAGGAACCTAATCTGATTTACACAGTATTAATTTTTGAATCTCATGGATAGCCATTGACGTGTCGAGTACGCGCATGTAATACACAAGCAACATCTTGCAGAGACTCACGACATTTCTCCAACTCATTCGCTCTGCCTCGATGAGAAACACTCCACGGAACTCTATTCGAACGTACCTCATCTAAGCTGAGAGCAGACACTAGAACGTATCACATCTGTGCGCGCGGAGAATCATGACACTTACCTAGTACCATCTGTCTAGCGACTCAAGGTAACACCGATCTGAGCGTCTGGTCCCTGAGCGCGCTGACACGGCACACCATATCTACATTGACGAGCTCGCTCAATGAGAGTAGACAGTTGCGCAAGAGCGTCTCGCACTTACTCTCAGCTGAGAACGCTTATCTCATCCGATCACAGCATAGAGAGCATTAGGCTGCACTCTGAGACATGACTTGCCATATTAGGTCAAGACTAAGACACTCCTGTGACCAGCAAACAATCTACCACTGAGACACTAAGAGTCACACTTGTGTCTCGCGCATATGATTCTTCACGAGTGGTCGAGCAGGGCAGTAGGCCAGGAACATAGAAAACTCCATATACACTTTCTTGTCAGATTAGGAGAGGGGGGGTGGGAGTGTGAGTGGTCTGGGGAGGAGGAGGGTGGGAGGGGGCTCTCTGATGGGTGGTTTGGGGGGGGGTGGTCGGGGGACGGGGGAGTTGGGGGTGTAAATGGGGAGGAGTTAAGCTACGTAGTGTCTACACGATATCATATCTTCTATAGGGTGACTCTAACACATAATCATATGATAGGGATTATTGTTGTGAGAGGGGAGTGTGTTTTGGTGTTTTTGTAAGGGATGTTGGAAGGGGGGGACGTGTGAGTTAAGGTGGTGGAGGCGGGGGGGGAGAGGGGGTGTTTTATATTTTGAGGTGTCAAGAGAGATGGGACGAGTGCTTAACATTATGCGAGTGCGAGAGGGAGAGTGTTGGTGGGCACACAATATATTTATCTTACATCGACTATTTTAGGGAGAATAAGAGGTTTTTTTTGGTTGGGAAAAGGATGTTTAGGGGATTTTAGGTATGTTTGGGAGTGGGGAAGTTAGGTGTTATAAAAATAAAACACAATTGTAAATGGGGGTGTTAAGAAGTGGGTGGAGTGGGGGGTGGGGGGGTGTGGTGTGATGTGGGGGGGGACACACACACACTAGAGAGAGCGAGTGTATAATGGTAGAGTTGTGAATTGGGGGGGGATGGAGATGGGTGGGTTGGGAACGGGTTGTGATAGTAAGTTGAAATTTGGAAAAGTGGATTCGGTAAGCCATTATGTTTTGAAGTTGTGGGGGGGTGGGTGAATTAAGGTATATGTAAGAAACGCCAGGAAAAAAGGGGAAAAAAGAAGAAAAATTGAGGGGTGGAGGAGTTTTTAGGGTGCTAAAGGGGAGGCAACCTATGAATTCAAATCATTCAGAGTGATTTCTTATTATATTGGAGAAGATGCACGCAATTTTTTTACTTCGACACCTGAAAGTTGTTAAAGAGCTGATTTTGCAGTATTTTTTATACTTTTTTTCCGGTGTGGGAAATAGTGCGAAAATAGATTTAAAAGTGAAAAAATGCACCGCCTGGTGACATAATTCGGTGGAATTTCCCATTGAAACACGTGCATTTCAGTTGATTTGCATGTCAATTCATGAACAAAAGGATGCTCATATTCAGTTCACTTACAGTAGTTTCCGCTCACTTAAACACGTTTATCAAATTTCAGACACATGCAAATTCTCCATTGTTACACGACCCGTCGTTTGTAAATCACGTATTTAACTTGGTTTTTGCATAAATTTACTCATTTTTCGGAAGAATGCGCAATCATGAGTATTCGTGGCCATTTTGGTCTGATACTAGAATTTGAGAATTGGCAGAGACTTTTTTGGTCTTAAAAAGTTGGCTCTTTGGGTCATAAAAGGTCCATTTTATGGCATGTCCGTCCTCTTATACAGGAGCTCTAGGGCTAAGAAATCGGAATCTATCAAGGAAAAATGAATGAAGCCATATCTGCATTAACAGCGGATGTCAAGTTTTTCGCTTACGAGAAAATATTGCTCAGTGTTTTTAGAGCTGTGCATTTCGATGTCCACACATTGAGGAAAATTATTTATTAATCAGCTGAGATGACATCGTTGAACCAATAACAAAGAGGGAGATGCAAAGCCGTCACGATGCTCGCCTAACGGTTAAGAAAGAGAAAGAAAGAAAAAATGAAATGCACCTTGGTGAAGCGAGAAAATGACTGAGTAGTTGAAAAAGAGAGGTTGTCAGTCCTCATCCTGAACAAAAGGAGAGCATTTTTTGTGATGAAAAAGAGAACGTAGAATATAACTCCGGCTTTCCGTAAGCGGTTAGAGTTCCTCCAGAGACGAATAGCTAGAGGGGTGGTTTTGAGGGTTTGTTTCCTCTCACCCCTTTCAAATCGAATGTTTTTCCGGGAGAAAGTCATAATAAGTACAATTTTTATATTTACTAGGAAACTGTCAATCTTTCCAGACTGAAAATTTCACTAATTTTTGTTCTGAATGCACTAAATCATTAGTAAAATTTTAAATGGAAATCACGAGGTCATATTCTTGTAAAAAACGGAAATGCAGTATGTTTTCGGTCTCACCATTTTTCGAACTGACTTCCCGTCGAAAAAAATCCTTCCCCAAAAAATTGTCGAAGCTATTTCCTTTTTGTCTTAAATTTACAAATTTCCACAATTCTACAAAAAACAGAGCGCATTTCTTCGCTATTCGTGAATTAATACGCGAATTTGGCTATCCCGTAGTTTTCACAGCTTTTCTATTTTTCAGCCGCACATGCGTTCAAATGGGAAATGCCGCCAGATAACATCGAAAGGCGGTACATTTTCTCACTTCGAAACCTGCTTTCCTACGATTTTCCATAACATAAGAAAATCATGAAAAATATTGCGAAAACTCAGCTCTTTAAGCACTTTCAGATGATGGGATTTAATTTTTTTTGTACAAATTCTCCATTGATATTTTCCGGGTTTTCAAGTTTTTAATGATAGTAGAAACCCTGTTCCAGTTAGGAATTCCAAAGATTCTCCTCTCGAAAATGCAATTTGCGCTAGGGAAATTAACAACAATGAAATGCGGTCACGTGCTTTCGCGAAGGAAACGACAAATTTCCAAACGGGGTTCTTCCTTAACACAGTAGCATACACTGGAAAAAAAACACATTGGATCTAGAGTCCAGACTCTTAAAAACATCGAAACGAAAAAACACTCTTGGTTCAATCAGAATCTAGCTTGAATCAAGAACCGAGTCTCTTAATTTAAGCGGATTTCGTTTAGGTTCAAGCAAAAATCAAGAAAATCAATCAGAATGTAGCTTGAATCAAGAACCAAGTCTCTTAATTTAAGCGGATTTCGTTTTGATTCAAGCAAAAATCCGATTGAATCTAGAGTATTTTTCTTGTCAATGCTTTCAAGAGTCTAGACTCTAGATCCAATGTGTGTTTTTTTTTTTTTTTTTCTCTCCACTGGGGGTTCTTCCTCAACACAGAAGCATGGCTTAGCAGCTCCATCCGAGGGGGATGTAACTGATGTAAGATCCAAGAGCGCGCGCTTCCCGCCACGGAGCCACCTGATAGCTCGACCGGAAATGATGGACTGCTTTGAGCTTGCTCAACGAAAAGCGATTAAGTTCCGGTTAAAACACGGCGCGGATACGCTGTTTTCGCTGAAGGCGGCGGTCGGCGGACGGACAGGTTGCGGGTCCCCCGGCCTGGCGGAGACAGGTGAGCGCCACGGTTTCGTTCCCGGGCTTTTCGGTCGCGTGCGAGGTGTCGGCTGCCGCTTCAGGGGGCTGATTACTGACATTGATAGACAAAGCGGTGGACAAAAAAGACTTAATGGGAAATCGAAGCGATTTAGGTGGCTAAGCAAGCTCAAAGCCTTCACAGGAAAAAAAAGAAAAAGAAAAAAAAGAAAAAACACATTGGATCTATAGTCCAGACTCTTAAAAACATCGACAAGAAAGAATACTCTTGTTTCAATCAGATTTAAACTTAAATCAAGAGCAAAGCCTCTTAATTTGAGCGGATTTCCTTTTGATTTAAGCTTAAATCTGATTCAATCAAGAGTCTTTTTTCTTGTCAATGTTTTCAAGAATCCAAATGACTCCAATGATGAGGACTCCAATGATGATCCAATGGGATCCTCGATCCAATGTGTTTTTTTTTCCAGTGTTAATCCGCCGAAGTCGATCAAACTTTCCCTTTATTTAACCAAAATTCTTAACCGCAGCGGATACGAAAGATGCGCACTGCTTCAACGTGGGACTGAAACGGTGGATATTACAGCGGTCGGCATTTTGGACGCTTCGGTATGCGGACCAGGATATCAATGGAAGTTAGAAAATGTGAAGTTATGGACATTTTTTGAGCTTTTAGGCGGCTACTATTAGAAAAAGTGGGATCACTCCGCGAAAAATGGGGTCCTTGCGCCTTGCGTTTATCCTTCAAACAACTTTTTGTGGATTTTGCAAATAAAAGTGCTTGTCGTATCTTTCATATTAATTGTATTTCAATCGATAATATACCGGCGAGAACAAACCAAAATTTCTCCTAAGAAATTTCAATTTCTCCTAAGAAATTTCAATTTCTCCTGAGAAATTTCAATTTCTAGACATATTCTCGGGGACACCCCTTTGATGAGGCGCCTATGATGTTTTTCAAGTCTGGACGCACCCGAACTTTCAACATCCTAACATTTAGAGCGATCTGACGGAATGTCGAACTCGATTATGAATGTTCCAAATGATATGCCATTCGAAATTTTCATTTTTTTTGAGGTACAATGAACAAAGTTGAGGCAATGTCACTGTACACTGGAAAAAAAAACCCATTGGACCTAGAGTCCAGACTCTTAAAAACATCGACAAGAAAAAATACTCTTGATTCAATCAGATTTAAGCTTAAATCAAGAACCAAGCCTCCTAATTTGAGCGGATTACCTTTTGATTTATGCTTAGATCTGATTGAATCATGAGTCCTTTTACTTGTCAATCCCAAGTAGCATAGATTGCAATTTCATTGCAATGGATTGTGAGTTGATTGCAATTTTTGCTTGTTGCCTATACGTTCATTTGAAGGCGCTTAAAAAGTTGCAATTTTATTGCAATAAGTTTGCAAGAAATGTAGATTATGCTTGTTGCCTAACCTTCTTTTTCAAGGCACTATAAAGACTGCAATTTCGGTGCAATCATGTTGTAACAAATTCACGCCATGTGTCTGGCATCCAATTCTCTAGTTGTTTTAAAGTTTTTTCGACTTAAATGTCTCACCTAACCCATATAGCCCAACATATTTTGAAAATATTGTCACCTTTATCAAAATATTTTCATGGCAATATTGTAAGTAAAATATTTTCAAAATATTTTTAAAACATTTTAAAGGAATATTTTGAAAATGTTTACAAAAAATATTTTTAAAATAATTCAAAAATATTGCCTGTAAACATGCATGTTAAAAATATTCCTTAAGAAAGTTTTGAAAATATTTGAAAAATACTTTTTGAAAATATTTTTAAGTTCTCAAGTTAGTATGTGGTGTAATTTACACCGGTGTAAATTTAGTGTGAGTACCTATTACGTGATATCGAAAAAAAAATCAGACAAAAAAATATGAAAAAAATAAATAACACGAAAAAAAATAAATAATAGGCAAAAGAAAGAAGCCTGAGAAAAACGGCGTTAATCAAATCTATGATGAATGTTGAGCCACGCACTGACGCAATGCATGCGATAACAGCCTTAACAGGCGTGATTTCAACCAAGCTCGTCATCAGCTCCCTGTAGCTCAGTGGAAGAGTGCTCCGCTTTGACGTTCGCGGGTCGGGTTCTAGCCCACTCAAGGGCGTCCGGTATTTTATGCTGCTAAACGTCGTAGGACATTAGGTAAGCATGGGTTCGAATTATTATAATTTCCCCGGAAAATTTAGGGGTTGAAATTTAAAGGTCGTCAATATTGAAATTTCTTTGCAAAAAAAAAAAAATTGCAACTTTTTTACAATGAGGGGGTCAGATGTTGTAAAATAATTGCAATTTTCTTGCAAGAAAGTTGAAATCATCTGGAAATTTTATTTCATTTAAATTGTAATTTTTTCGTTGCAAAATGCTACTTGGGATGTTTTCAAGAGTCTGGACTCTAGATCCAATGTGTTCTTTTTTTTTCTTTTTTTTTCCAGTGCACCCGAAGTTTCAACATCCCGATATTTAGAGCGATCTGACGGAATGTCGAACGCGATGATGAATATTCTAAATGATATCCCATTCGAAATTTTCATTTTTTTTAGGTAAAATGAACAAAGTTGAGGCAATGTCACTGTAAATTACTGCAAAAAAATGCACGCTATTTATCAGAAGAGCGTTTACCTTCTCCAGTCGTCAATCCTTCGTCCTTAGAGTTAAATCCTGGTGGAGCGATACACTACCGCTCGCATACCGCGACGAGCGGGCAACACAACGAAACACACAAACACAGTGTCCCGAGCGGATCCCACGGGTATCGTTCGATTGACCGACCGGAATCGGACGACTTTCGCTCCGCCGGCGCACTACAACCGCGCGCGGAGCCGATGACCGCAGCCGAGCGTATTCTGCACTCCGCCAAAAGTAGGTTAGCGAGCTCCGGCCACAACAGAAACACGCGCCAAGATCAATTCGCGAACGGCAACGTCCCTAACGGAAATCCGCACTCAAAGTTAGACAACTCTTAAACAGAAGTCCCTTTGACAGGAAAATACAACCAGTTTGTTTATAAACAGAAACTGGCGGGTTATTAGATCACACGGAGAATCCTAGGGAGCGAACTTCTGATCGTAGAAAATGGAATCTTTTATCCTTCCGCAAGCCAAATTCGATGGGAAATAAAATTTTCGGGTTAAAAAACCGACAGCGAAAGCTTCTCAGGTGACGTTCCTAACGAGAACCCGTGCTCAATGTTGACAAAATTGCCCTTCGATGGGAAAATATAACCAGTTTTTATTTACAATAAACGGAAACTCGGGGTTATTAGATCACACAGATAAACCAAATTAGCAATCGCACCAAGGTTCAACTTTTAGCTTCTGATTGGAAAACTTTTTTCGATCCAGGCGTTTGGATGGGAAATGAAATTTTAAGGTTTGGAAATCACCGGCGAAAGGCTCTCTTCAAACTTTCTAAGGGAAAACCAAACGAACACTTCTATCGTGAAACTAACGCAAATCCTCGTAAAGGTTCAACTTCGAACTTCAAATCACAAAAAACGAACTACGTTAGAGCGAAAATCAGATCAGTACCGTGCGATCAAGTCTTTGACGCTGATAAACCAACGGCGAAATGGAAGATTCTACCCTTGGGTTTTTCGGAGGTAATAAACAAAAAACACGAACTAGAGGAGGAATATCCTCGTGGAATTTAGTAAGCAATATCGGAGTAATCTTTACGAAATTTACAGACGAAAGCCGACTTCAGCACTTCAAAACAACTGTATAAATCCCGGATGTTTACGGTAGCAAACTCACATGACCGGACTGAATTTCGAGAGCTGAAAGATTTGGCGCGGTTGAAATTACTCGAGTCCGAGAGGAGGACTAAGAAAGTTTCAGACAAAAACTGGTGAAAACTGACACTCGCAGAGAAGAGTAAAAATCACTAATATTTACAGTAAGGAGCATGTGATACGGTTTCGAGTCCGCTGTGCTTGAGCCACCGAGAGCTATCGAAGGTATAAAATCACTTGAGACACAAAACGTTCACCGCCAAAAGAAATCCGAGGGATTTTACTACACAGCGTAATGAATACAAAAACAAATTAGAAATCCCGGCGAGAGTTAGCCGAACCGGTAAAAATAAACACGTTCACTGGATGCTGCACGCAGCGACGCAACCATCACGTAGGGAACCACATTTTCAACTGGAGAAGCGGGAAGAGGGAATGTTTTGTTTTGAGTTGGCGCGACACTAGCGATACCGCGGCGCGGCGAGGAAGCTGGAGAAGAATCACGCGCCGCGATTGCCGCTGCGCTCAAGTTGTAACACATTAAACCTGTATTGCCGTGCTATGGAAAAACGCCGTATAAACATTCAATAGTTGCCGAATTCCCGTGTATAAAACAGGTATTTTTAAGGAGAGCTCTGTACATTTCTCCTGAAATTTTCGGATAATTTGGATCTCATTACAAAGAAAATTGTCGAAAAAATTGAATGGAGAATGTTCTCGAGAATTCCTGAAAATTCGTATTTAATCGAAGGAAATTTGGCAACTGACAAAGGGTCAAACGGAGTAAACGCCGTATGAGCCATCAAACGATGCCATATTTCCTTCGATAAAAAACGAGTCTACAAGAAAAATTCTGAATATTTTTTCTCAGTTTTTTCCGGGCAACTTCCTTCATGATTTGACCTGAACCATCTGATGGAAATTTCAAGGAAAAATATGCATAGTTTTCCTCAAAAATAAATATTGAGTCTGGAGGAAGTTGCAGACACAGCAGAATGATCATACGGCGTTCTTCCTTAGTACGGCAGTATACTGGTGTGCTAAGGAAGAGCGTAATATCAACATTTGGATGTTGCAAAATTTACTCTTAGAAAATTATCATTCATAAGGAAAGTTCTGTAAATATATCCATAAAATGTTCAGATAACTTAAATTAAAGTGCAAGACATATTGTCTGAAATATTGAAGTAAAATGTTCACAAGTTGCTTTGAGAATTGCTTTTTTATCCGAGGAAATTTGGCAACGTTAGAGGGCTCATGCGGCGTTTTTCCACAGCACGGCAGCATACATAGCGAAGAGAGTGGTAAGTTACAAATTTTCGAAATCGAGTTTGATGCAGAATTTGTCTAATGTGAGCGGGATGAAATCAATGGTGCAATTTTAACAGCTAAGTTCGTCTTATTAGCAGGATGGCAAGACCAATGAAGCCGCCAGTGCGCAAAAATTGACATTGCTGTAAGCACACATAATATTTAAACATGATCGGTATTTAAACACAAAACTACCCAAGATAAAAAAACTCGGAATTATATATTGTTTGCCTAAGTTGGCGGGAAAAGGAGGTATGAAACATTCGTTCTATATTGTAGCATCAGAGTAATAGTATACCTTATTCCAAAAACCAGGATGCAAAACTTGCAAAACAGCTAAAACTACAAAAATGCATACCTCCGCTGCGGTGCGCGGTGCTCCAAAATCTCCTCTTCTACATTGATATTAATTTCGTAAGATTCAACGTAATCTTTCTAGAAATGGCGTCCTCTCCACGATATTGAGACGAATTTACCATATCCTTCCTCTTTGTAGCAAGTGGAACCCAAGTGAGCAACTATTCGAACTCCGGAGTAGGTTTGTGGTATCACGCGAAATTGAAGGCACTTTTCATCAGGTGAGATACCTCAAAAGCGCGGCGACATCGCAAAATTTTTGAGCTGCTCTCTAGTTATAAAAAAGATCAAACGAGTTTCATCTCATCGCGGAAAACACGCAATTTTTAGAGATATTATTCAAGATTCATTAACGTCCATTCCTTGCTATAGGTGGAAAGCTATGAATATCCTCAATTTCGATGGATACCACAAACCTACTTCGGGGATCGAGTAGTTGCTCGAACCCAAGTGAGCGACTATTCGAACTCCGGAGAAGGTTTGTGGAATCACGCGTAATTGAAGGAACTTTTCATCCGGTGAGATACCTCAAAAGCGCGGCGACATTGCAAAATTTTTGAGCTGCTCTTTAAGTAAAAAGGAGATCGAACGAATTTCACCTCATCGCGGAAAACACGAAATTTTTGGAGATATTATTCAAGATTCATGAACGTCCGTTCCTTGCTATAGGTGGAAAGCTATGAATGTCCTCAATTTCGATTGATACCATAAACCTACTTCGGGGATCGAGTAGTTGCTCGAACCCAAGTGAGCAACTATTCGAACTCCGGAGTAGGTTTGTGGTATCACGCGTAATTGAAGGCACTTTTCATCTGGTGATATACCTCAAAAGCGCGACGACATCGCACAATTTTTGGGCTGCTCTTTAGTTATAAAAAAGATCAAACGATTTTCATCTCATCACGGATATATTAGATATTTTAGATAAAACATCAAAAATGATATGTTGATCTCACCATTATCCCTAGGAAGAGCTATTTTTAAAAAAAATAACAAAGTATGCGTCAATTACCTCGTCAGTGCGGCAACAAAGTACATTTTTCATTGGCTTTTCAGGTTTAAAAAATCAAACAGTTTTCAAGTCATCACGGAAAACACGCGATTTTTGAGGACATTAAAGCTTACTATTCATAAGCGTCCGATTCACGATATGGGCTAAGAGTTATGATTTTCCTTCAATTTTGCATGATACCACAAACCTACTCCAGAGTTCGAATAGTTGCTCACTTGGGTTCCACATGCTACAAAGTGGGGAGTCGGGGTAAATTCATCTCAGTATCGGGAAAAGGACGCCATTTCTCCATCGAATACGTCGATTCCTAAAAATGAAAGATCTTCTCATCTCGGCATCGCGGTATATAAGCGATTATTCTAGAGATTTCACATAAAAATTAAGAATTTACGAGATAACCGCACCGATTTCCTAGGAAAAAGCAATTTTTTGGAATCATGACAAATTATGCGTCGTTTATTTCGACAGCGCGGCAACAACGCAAATTTTCCATTGGCTGTAAAGGCTTAACAAATGTTCAAACGATTTTCACCATACATGGAGCAGAAAACACTCGATTTTTGAAGAGACTTTGGCTGAGTATACATAAGGGTCCGTCTCTTGATATTGGAGAAAAGCTATGATTTTCCTTCAATTTCGCGTGATACCACAAACCTGCACCGGAGTTCGAATAGTTGCTCACTTAGGTTCCACTTCCTAAAAAGAGGGAAGATACGGTAAAGTCATCCCAATATCGATTCCAACGAAAGATGATCTCTCATCTCGGTATCGCGGAATCTAAGGGAATTTATGCGATATTCGCAGAGATGTCGCGGGAAAAACCTATACTTATTCAAGAGTAATAACAAAACGTGCGTTGTTAACCTCGACAGCGCTACAACTACGTAAATTTGTCATTCTCTCTTCAGGTAATAAAATCAAACGATTTTCAACATTAGGCAGAAAACTCGCGATTTTTGAAGAGATTTTGGCTGAGTATTTATAAGGGTCCGTCTCTTGACATTGATGAAAAGCTATCATTTTCCTTCAATTTCGCGTGATACCACAAACCTGCACCGGAGTTCGAATAGTTGCTCACTTGGGTTCAAAAGTGGGAAGTTACGGTAAAGTCATTTCAATATCGAGAAGAGGACGCCATTTCTCCATCGATTACCTTGATTCCGAAGAAATGATGGTCTCCTAATCTCGGTATCGCGGCATCTAAGCGATAAAGTCGACAATTTTACATAAAAATTATAAGTTTACGCGATAGTTACGCCAATAGCTCGGGAAAAATCTACTTATTTTAATTAATAACCAATTATGTGCCGCTTAGCTCGACAGGGCGGCAACATCAACGCGATTTAGATCCAATGTGGTTTTTTTTTCCAGTATATCAATTTGAGAAAGATTTTTAAAAAAAGGGTCCGGCGACTGTCAGCTGCAGACGGACAAAACGTGCATTCAATGGAAAGAGAATAATGGAAAAACTATTCGGTACGTACCTAAAGAGGGTTATCCAATCGCCCGACGCCAAGCTGAAAAAAAAAAAAAAAAAATTACAAATTATGGGACACTTACGCGGCAAAAACGTAAATTTTTCATTCCCTCTACAGATTAAATAATCGAAGGAATTTTACTTTATCGCTCATAACACGCGATTTTCGAAGCAATTTCAGTGGAGTATTCACAGGCGTCCGTTTTTTGACATTGGTGAAAAGCTATGATTTTCCTTCAATTTCGCGTGATACCACAAGCCTACACAGGAGTTCGAATAGTTGCTCACTTGGGTTCCACTTGCAAAAAAAGGGATTTTACGGTGAATAAATGTCAGTATGTGGAAAAGGACGCCATTTCTCCGTTGAATCCGTTGATTCTAAAAAAACGATGATCTCCTCATCTCGGTTTCGTGTCATTTAAGCGATTATTCAAGCGATTTTACAAAAAAATTGAGAAATTACACGATAACCGAACCGATATCCTGAAATATAATCTATTTTTTCAACAAAAAAAAATAAACAAAAAAAAAATTACAAATTATGGGATACTTACGCGGCAACAACGTAAATTTTTCATTCCCTCTACGGATTAAATAATCGAAGGAATTTTACTTGATCGATCAAAACACGCGGTTTTCGAAGCAATTTCAGTGGAGTATTCACAGGCGTCCGTTTTTGGACATGGTGAAAAGCTATGATTTTCCTTCAATTTCGCGTGATACCAAAACCTGCACCGGAGATCGAATAGTTGCTCACTTGGGTTGTACATCCTAAAAAGTGGGAAGTTACGGTAAAGTCATTTCAATATCGAGAAGAGGACGCCATTTCTCCATCGATTACCTTGATTCCGAAGAAATGATGGTCTCCTAATCTCGGTATCCACAATTCACGGGCAGTCCTCCCTTTGCGGCGATTTTAGCGGCGCGCCAGCCAGGGAGATCGCACGGGACGGGACCGGAGTAATTGCTGGAGTGTCGCGCGCCTTCAATCCGGCTGGCAGCAACATGCTTACACCCGTGGTCGAATAGTTGTATCACTGCGCCTGCCGTGAATGAGTTCAAATATCCTTTCCTACACGCGTAAGGAAGCGTATTTAGCTCCGACTGCAACGTTGCAGACCTCAAATAATGTCTTATTGTTAATCATTCTTGTTACGAAAGGCAAATACAGTTTTTCTAAAGAATTTCCGCGATTTTCTTCAGTCGCCGGAAATTTTGACGCAATATTTTCGCTCGTTTCATACCTCATTTTAAAAAAATGAATTTAATAAACCCAATCCGAGATTCTGAATCGTTACATTTCAGGGATACACTTTCACTCAAATTGTGGTAAAAACGGGACAGAGAGTCAAGGATAATGACGTGCAGTCCTCCCTTTGCGGCGATTTTAGCGGCGCGCCAGCCAGGGAGATCGCACGGGACGGGACCCGAGTAATTGCTGGAGTGTGGCGCGCCTTCAATCCGGCTGGCAGCAACATGCTTACACCCGTGGTCGAATAGTTGTATCACTGCGCCTGCCGTGAATGAGTTCAAATATCCTTTCCTACACGCGTAAGGAAGCGTATTTAGCTCCGATTGCAACGTTGCAGACCTCAAATAATGTCTCATTTTTAATAACTCTTTTCACGAAAGGCAAATACAAGTTATCTAAACAATTTCCGCGGATTTTCTTCAGTCGCTGGAAATTTTGACGGTATATTTTCGCTCGTTTCCTACCTCATTTTAAAAAAAATGAATTTTATAAACCCAATCCGAGATTCTGAATCGTTACAATTCAGGGATACACTTTCACTCAAATTGTGGTAAAAACGGGACAGAGAGTCAAGGATAATGACGTGCAGTCCTCCCTTTGCGGCGATTTTAGCGGCGCGCCAGCCAGGGAGATCGCACGGGACGGGACCCGAGTAATTGCTGGAGTGTTGCGCGCCTTCAATCCGGCTGGCAGCAACATGCTTACACCCGTGGTCGAATAGTTGTATCACTGCGCCTGCCGTGAATGAGTTCAAATATCCTTTCCTACACGCGTAAGGAAGCGTATTTAGCTCCGACTGCAACGTTACAGACCTCAACTAATGTCTCATTTTTAATCATTCTTGTCACGAAAGGCAAATACAGTTTTTCTAAACAATTTCCGCGGATTTTCTTCAGTCGCCGGAAATTTTGACGGAATATTTTCGCTCGTTTCATACCTCATTTTAAAAAAAAATGAATTTATAAACCCAATCCGAGATTCTGAATCGCTACAATTCAGGGATACACTTTCACTCAACTTGTGGTAAAAACGGGAAAGAGGGTTCAGTATAATGACGTGCAGTCCGAACTTTGCGGCGATTTTAGCGGCGCGCCAGCCAGGGAGATCGCACGGGACGGGACCCGAGTTATTGCTGGAGTGTGGCGCGCCTTCAATCCGGCTGGCAGCAACATGCTTACACCCGTGGTCGAATAGTTGTATCACTGCGCCTGCCGTGAATGAGTTCAAATATCCTTTCCTACACGCGTAAGGAAGCGTATTTAGCTCCGAATGCAACGTTACAGACCTCAACTAATGTCTCATTTTTGATCATTCCTATCACGAAAGGCAAATACAGTTTTTCTAAACAATTTCCGCGGATTTTCTTCAGTCGCCGGAAATTTTGACGGAATAATTTCGCTCGTTTCCTACCTCATTTTTAAAAAAAAATGAATTTTATAAACCCAAGTCGAGATTCTGAATCGCTACAATTCAGGGATACACTTTCACTCAAATTGTGGTAAAAACGGGACAGAGAGTCAAGGATAATGACGTGCAGTCCTCCCTTTGCGGCGATTTTAGCGGCGCGCCAGCCAGGGAGATCGCACGGGACGGGACCCGAGTAATTGCTGGAGTGTGGCGCGCCTTCAATCCGGCTGGCAGCAACATGCTTACACCCGTGGTCGAATAGTTGTATCACTGCGCCTGCCGTGAATGAGTTCAAATATCCTTTCCTACACGCGTAAGGAAGCGTATTTAGCTCCGATTGCAACGTTACAGACCTCAACTAATGTCTCATTTTTAATCATTCTTGTCACGAAAGGCAAATACAGTTTTTCTAAAGAATTTCCGGATTTTCTTCAGTCGCCGGAAATTTTGACGCAATATTTTCGCTCGTTTCATACCTCATTTTAAAAAAAAATGAATTGAATATTCCAATCCGAGATTCTGAATCGTTACAATTCAGGGATACACTTTCACTCAAATTGTGGTAAAAACGGGACAGAGAGTCAAGGATAATGACGTGCAGTCCTCCCTTTGAGGCGATTTTAGCGGCGCGCCAGCCAGGGAGATCGCACGGGACGGGACCCGAGTTATTGCTGGAGTGTGGCGCGCCTTCAATCCGGCTGGCAGCAACATGCTTACATACAGCGGTATTACTCATGTATTCATAAACGTCCGGTTGTTGACATTGGTGAAAAGCTATGATTTTCCTTCAATTTCGCGTGATACCACAAACCTGCACCGGAGTTCGAATAGTTGCTCACTTGGGTTCCACTTCCTAAAAAGTGGGAAGTTACGGTAAAGTCATTTCAATATCGAGAAGAGGACGCCATTTCTCCATCGATTACCTTGATTCCGAAGAAATGATGGTCACCTAATCTCGGTATAGCGGCATCTAAGCGATTATGTCGACAATTTTACCTAAAAATTATGAGTTTACGCGATAGTTACGCTAATAGCTCGGGGAAAATCTACTTATTTTAAATAATAACCAATTATGTGTCGCTTAGCTCGACAGGGCGGCAACATCAACGCGATTTAGGAAGAGATTTTGGTTGAGTATTCACAAGCGTCCGTTTTTTGACATTAGTGAAAAGCTATGATTTTCCTTCAATTTCGCGTGATACCACAAGCCTACACGGGAGTCCGAATAGAGTCCAGACTCGGGAAACATTGACAAGAAAAAATACTCTTGATTCAATCGGATTTTTGCTTGAATCAAAACGAAATCCACTTAAATTAAGAGGCCTGGTTCTTGATTTAACCTTGATTCTGATTGAATCAAGAGTACTATTTCTTGTCGATGTTTTTAAGAGTCTGGACTCTAGATATAATGTGTTTTTATTCCAGTATATCAATTTAAGACAGATTTTAAGAAAAAGGGTCCGGCGACTGTCAGCTGCAGACGGACAAAACGTGCATTCAATTGAAAGAGAATAATGGAAAAACTATTCGGTACGTACCTAAAGAGAGGTATCCAATCGCCCGACGCCAAGCTGAAAGCACTCACAACATTATCACTGGAACCGAACTTTGCACTAAAAAATTAGCCGCGAAAAGTTCACTTGATACTAGGTATTTTAAAAAATTACAGATTCACCAGGAAATGAATCAGAACTAGGCACACGTGCTTAACTGATTTAAATTCTGCCCAAATAAGGTGTTTACATGTTATATCATGAAACGAAAACAGTAGAGAAAAAAAGCCATGAAAATAAATTAATGATTAGGTACAACGATGATTGGAGTAAATTTTGAAACTGGAAACTACAATTTCCGGCTCATTTTAAAAACAACTTACGTGACATTAGTTGCCCTAGGCAGATGGGCGTATTTATGTATGAACCAGAAATTGTAGTTCCTTATTGTAAAATAGAGTCTAATTGAAGGAATATCTTGAATTCTTGATAAGCGAGCTTCTTGACTTGAGTCTACCACTACTGATGCTAATGCTGCTGCTACTGATGCTGCTTTTGCCGCTGCTACTGCTGCTGAGGCTGCTTCTGATGCTGATGCTGCTACTGCTGCTGATGCTGCTACTGCTGCTGCTACTGCTGCTACTGCTGCTGATGCTGCTACTGCTGCTGATAGTGCTACTGCTACTGCTGCTGTGCTGCTACTCCTGTTGCTGCTTTAACTGCTGCTGCCTGATATTACTTCTTCCTTTGCTACTGCTGCTGTCAATGTTACTGCACTTGATCCTGATCTCCTGACTGTTCTCGTACCTAATAGGAAGAACTTTTTCTTCACTCTTGCTTGAGCTGTTTCTTCCAATCCACTTTCTTCTGCTGGTTTTCTCCTTCTTGTCCTGCCTTCCTTGTTTCCTCTATCCCTTCTACACGGTCTGTCCTTTGCATGCTACTTATTATGCTACCGCATCTTCTCCTGCAGCTCCAAATATTCCCTCTGCTTCCACTCCTTCTGCTTGAGGAGCATTTTGAACAACACGAAGATTTCACTTTCCTAGTGCAAAAGAGAGAACTTCGTGCCCCGCATACTGTCCGCCTCATCTGTGGTGATCTTCTGAAAGGCATGATGTTGGCGATGGTAGACTTGGCGGCCGGAGATCCTCGCAAGTATTTGATAATTTACAAGGGATTTCGTGAAAAGAAGGCAATTTTGATGAGTAGAATGAATGGTGACGATGGAAACGATGACGCATCAACCTGGCGAAGCTCGGGCAAGGACGTACAGAGTAGAGCAAGTTGCGTGCGTGGTGTAGTGTCAAGGCGATAGCTAAAATTCGATGATGATCATACATATAGACTGCACAGATTAAAAGTAATTAATTATGGACGCGTTCTTAAAATAGGGGAAAGGACAAAATGATACAGGACAGCACGGGATTTTATGAGGTACTCACGATTTAAGTCGAACAACTTGGAATCGTGAGGGGTATTTTGGATGTATTGGTGAATTAAGGAGACATGCAAAAGAGGTAAGAAAATGGCATGTAGATTGAAAATAAAAAGGGAGCATTAGATATTTGAATAAACTGGGAGAGAGAGTGAAGATAATTATACAGACTGAGAATTGGACTACATTTTGAAATTTGGAACTACAATTTCTGACATAGTTTTAAAACGACGTACGTACCATTAGTTTCCCAAAAGACGTATGTAGTTTTACGAATAAGCTAGAAACTACACTTCATAATTGCAAAATGTAGTCAGACTGTAGAATGTCGGAGGTGTATTCTACGATTCAGGTGATTCGTCAAGCTCAAGTGACGTGGTTGAACTGGCATGCGATATATCGCATCGATTAAGTCAGAAATCTCGGCAGATTTGGAATTTTTAGCAAAAAAAAGGACGATAGCCCCTGTACATAAGCTTAAAGAATCATTCTAAACCCAAAAAGTGGATAATTTCAGAGAAATGAAAGCAGAATAGTGTTAGGAAAAAACCTCGCATTCGATTCAGCTATCGATTTCTGTATCGAATGCAAGGTTTTTTCCCCAACACAATTCTGCTTTCATTTCTCAGAAATTAGTCGATTTTTGGGTTTAGAATAATTCTTTAAGCGTATGCGCAGGGGATATCGTCCTTTTCTTTTGCTGAAAATTCCAAATCGGCCGCAATTTTTTACTGAATCGATGCGATTTATCAGATGCCAGTTCGACCACGTCACTGGAGCTTGATGAATCACCTTACGTAAGTTTTTCTTGATCAAGAGTGCGTGAATACGAGGTAGAGAACGTTCTAACCTATAGAGATAAAACGTTCTAACCATCTATCCTCTATCCCTCGTGAATCATAAACCATTCCGATCCCAACCCTATCCCCCCTAACCCGCCCCCGATCAAAAACTTATCCCTCCTAACCTGTCCCCCGATCCCAGCCCTGTTTCTCCTAGCCCCCCTATCCCAACCTTATCCCTCCTAGCCCCTCATCCCAACCTTATCCCTCTTCAATCCGCCCCCGATCTTAACCTTATCCCTCCTAACCCGTCCCCGATCCCAGCCTTATCCCTCCTAACCTGTCCCTCGATCCCAGCCTTGTTCCTCCTAGCCCCCCCCCATCCCAACCGTATCCCTCCTAACCCGCCCCCGATCCCAGCCCAGTTCCTCCTAGCCCCCCCCCCCCATCCCAACCTTATCCCTCCTAGCCCCTCATCCCAACCTTTTCCCTCTTCAACCCGCCCCCGATCCCAACCCTATCCCTCCTAACTCGCCCCCCCCCCCCCGATCCCTATCCTATCCCTGCTAACCCACCCCCCAATCCCCTCCAACCCACCAGCCACGGTACATAACAAGTTTGCGCCTGAAACCAAAGAAGGCAGTAAAAAGGCACCACCTAACGCTTTCCACGTCTCATCACTGCCAAAACGGCAGTTACAAGACACAGAAATAGCTGGATGGTACCACTTACCCGCCGACTTGTGCCGCAGACGTGAACTCGTCGTTACCGCGGCAGGTAACCATGCCGTGGCAAAAGCTGCGATAACGAGTGTTCCGAACGCGTACAGTCAGAGCAACCGCGTTATCATCGAACATGGGCACGCACCCACGTTCGATGACAACGCGATCATCCCGAACGCACACATATACTCAGAGCACTCACGATCACTCCTTTCACCATGGCATACGGAGGCAATTCAAGGTCACTGACCCGACGGATCTCCGGGCACCAATCGCCATCCACGGGCAAGGCCTCTGGCCGGGGGGTGTCTGCGGATCCCTCCTTCTAGTGCTCCCCACACGGATCCGAAGTCCGGCGCTCGGGCCACGACCGAACGCCGAAACGGTCTCCAGGTCGACCGTTCGGCGGGTCGTCAGCCCGATCGTCGGACGGACCGTCGCGGGGGCACTTTTACCTGAACTGCTGCGGTTCTGCCGCCGCCGGGCGCCACGGCTGTGAATGCAAGTCGTAGCCGAAAACGGAACTTCCAAGACCTCTTGACGAGCCCGTGTCGCACTCACAGCATGGGCGTGGATGCTTCCTCCGACAAGGTCCATGGGACATGGACCTTGTTGGATGGTAGCATCGGCGCCCACACTGTGAGAGCGACACGAGCTCTTCACTGGTAAAAAAAACCCTCTCGGTTCGAGAATGCAGTTTCTTGTCGCCGGATTTAAGAGTCTACACTCTTGTTTCAAGCGGATTTTGAATTGAATCAATGCAAAATCCGCTTGAAACAAGAGTTCAAGACTCTTAAATCCGGCGACAAGAAACTGCATTCTTGAACCGAGAGGGTTTTTTTACCAGTGAAGAGCTCGTGTCGCTCTCACAGCATGGGCGTAGATGCTTCCATCCGACAAGGTCCATGTCCCATGGGTCCACGCACCGGAGCTTCCGCAAGCGGAAGCTCCACGTCGACCCACGGGACGTGGACCCTGTCAAACGGATGGAGGCATCCGAGCCCACACTGTGAGAGCGACACGAGCTCTTCACTGGTAAAAAAAAAAACCCTCTCGGTTCGAGAATGCAGTTTCTTGTCGCCGGATTTAAGAGTCTACACTCTTGTTTCAAGCGGATTTTGAATTGAATCAATGCAAAATCCGCTTGAAACAAGAGTTCAAGACTCTTAAATCCGGCGACAAGGAACTGCACTCTTGAACCAAGAGGTTTTTTTTTTTTTTACCAGTGTTGAGCCGATTACACACGTCGCAAATGGGAGCCGAGATGATGAGGATTGACCTCCGATGGATGAGGTCAATGCTCATCGTCTAAGCTCCCATTTGCGACGTGTGCAATCGGCTCGCACCTCTTGCCCCCTTTAAGGTGATTCGATGGACGCCGCATTTTGTGTCAGAACGGCATGCGATATATCGCATCAATTGGTTCCATTTTTTTTAGCTACTCGTCATTTTTCTCCAATTTTGAGATCGCGATTCTGTTGTCAGGAGACTAAAGCACTCACTTACCAATTTCTTTGTTAAAATTGGTAAGTGAGTGCTTTAGTCTCCTGACAACAGAATTGCGCTCTCAAAATTGGAGAAAAATGACGAGTAGCTGAAAAACTGGAACCAATTGATGCGATATATCGCATGTCGTTCTGACACAAAATATGGCGTCCATCGAATCACCTTAATGAGCGTACCCCTTCGAGGTTTTTTTTTTCTCTTCAACGGGTTGCAAAATTTTCTCGATAATCGCGTGAGAATTAGGAAGGACTGGAAAATTTTAACGGACTTTAAGCGGACTTTAAAAGCTGTTGCTTGTATACCGAAGTACATTATGATTTTTACTGTTTTTTATTAAACTTCCTTACTTGCTTGCTTACTTACTTACTTACTTACTTACTTACTTATTTCCTTACCAGTTAATTAATTACGTTTATACATTCTAACTTACTGCTGAGTTACTTATTTATTTACTTACTTACTTACTTACTTACTTTCTGATTATCATTTAATTCATAGTTCTTATGGGAATCACGCTTGCTCCCATTGCTTACTCAAAGTACGCAAGGAAGGAAAGAGGAGAAATCAGTCAAAAATATGTATGTTTTTACTTCTGTTTGCATTGTTTTCTTACGAGAAGGCACAAAAAAATAACATTGAGCTTAAATGATTAATTTATCCACCTAGCTCATGAAGCAATAGTCCCATTTTTTAAGAGAGATTCTATGGAACTACTTTAATAATATAGAATAGGAGGATATGTATGGTTTGTGAAGAGAACTGATAAAAATACAGGGAAACCGAAAAATTAAGCGAGAGATCAGCTCCTTGAACTTTTTGAACGACTTCTAATGTAAACAGTGGCACAGCCAGGGGGGACGGGTAACCAGAAGTTTTTGGCCCTCTCCGACCTTCCTGAGAAGTGTGTAATCGCCCCTTTCCCATGAAATATTTCTGATTACTCCGCCGGGTGTAAAATAAAAAGTACTACAGGAGAGCTCGAAATTAAAACGACTCATCTACAAAACCGCAAAGAAGCTGATTTTCCCCACTACTTTGGTAACTGGTCTATGACTGGTGACAAAAGTGATAGAAGACACAATTTATGAGGACACGAAAAGAGAGGGGGGAGGGGATACGTGCAAAAATGTTTAGTTTCAAGCGAAAAATTGCTCGTCACAACGTTACAAAATACATCACGCACAACCAGACGTCCTACACCAACTAAAATGAATTAAAAAAGCGACACCTCTTCATGATCAGAACCAATCACCAAACCCGCTAAAGTGGAAGAAAAGTCTAAAAATACCACGCAATTGCAAACTTGACAACTGAATGATGAGGGTTATTCCACAATAAGACTACTCGTGTTTTTTGATGAGAAATTCGCCTGGTTCCAAAATCAAGAAACACCTCCTACCCTGATAATACTGTTTAGAGATGGAGCTGCACGACAACTAAAATTGTTTGAAGAAAAGTTCCAAGAAAAAAAGGACTTGATTCGGAAAAAGCACTTTTACTGGAAAAAAAAATAAGTTTGGGAATCATACACAAAGGTCAAGGCGATAGAGGGCCACCTCTTAAATGCAATTTTTTATTTTTGAAATCCAGAATCAAGATCTCTAACTTCCTAGCATTGAAGAAAGCAAGAACCTTCAATGTATTTTTTGTTCTCGAAATACCATGTTGATAGGTTACACAGAGATGGATGCTATACGACTGAAGAACTCCGATATCTCCCAGGATCCAAACGCGACAAAAAAATTTGACACAGTGAGCCATAATAAATTCGTGAGCAATGAGAAACATACAGTTTCCGATCACAGTGGGATGTAAATGGAAACGGGAAAAAGCTTCATAGATGTTCTAATATATTATTGATGGATGCAGCGAGTAATTCTAAGATGCTCGATTGGACAGACATAAGTTGAATCGGCTATTGAGAGACATAAGTTGAATCGGCTATTAAAAACACTGATAATGTCTAATTTTTCACATATTATAAGATTTTAAATTGCAAAGACACTTTGAGGTATGGAGGTGAGCTTTTAGACACTCTCTAATTCAGATGAGATAATAAGCCTTGTACAGTTTTGTTGCGGTTTTTTAAAAACTAAAAAAGGTTGGAAAAAGTTGTTTTCACACATGTCGATTAAATTATTCCATGTTATTTGATGAAGGCTCAGGCTTTCATTTAATTTTGTTTGAATTCCCTTGTTTTGCGCGTAAAATGATAGTTTCAAAAGTCTGAAATCCTCAGAGAGGTTGCAAGCCTTTGAAAGGAAAACCCTAGTCTAATCTAATTCTTCTGATGGTTTATGTCCTAATGACATTTACTTACCTAATTACTCTCACTGCCTGTTTCGTCTCTGCCCGCACACAGTGCGGCGATTTCGGCCAGACAGTGAGAGTAATATCTGAGCTTATATAAAGGGTGCTTCAAAGAAAGTATCCACCTTGAATGTCCTTTGGACAATTTCAAATATTGAAAATCGTCAAACCGCCCTCAATGGGCACAATAATGGAAATTTTTGGAAAAAAGGTCACCCCAATAAAGATTGAAAAAAAAAAAAAAAAAAAAAATTCGGCGTTTATTGATATGCGAATTCGTTTAAAAGATTTTCAAAGTGGATACTTTCTTTTGAAACACCCTGTATTACATATTTCAAAATTCGAGAACGTGCATGCCTATTTACTCACACTGCCGGTTTCGTCTCTGCCCGCACACAGTGCGGCGATTTCGGCCCGACAGTGAGAGTAATATCTGAGCTTATATAAAGGGTGCTTCAAAAGAAAGTATCCACCTTGAATATCGTTTGAACAATTTCAAATATTGAAAATCTTCGTCAAAACGCCCTCAATGGGCACAATAATGGAAATTTTTGGAAAAAAGGTCACCCCAATAAAAATTGAAATAAAAAAAAAAATTCGGCGTTTATTGATATGCGAATTCGTTTAAAAGATTTTCAAAGTGGATAGTTTCTTTTGAAACACCCTGTATTACATATTTCAAAATTCGAGAACGTGCATGCCTATTTACTCACACTGCCTGTTTCGTCTCTACCCGCACACAGTGCGGCGATTTCGGCCCGGCAGTGAGAGTAAAATCTGAGCTTACATTAAGGGTGTTTCAAAAGAAATTATCCACCTTGAATAAGCATTTTTCGGTAATTTATTTCGTTTAAAAGATATTAAAGGCGGATACTTTACTTTAAAACGCCCCGTATTACACATTTTAAAACACGACAATTATCGTCGTTTTCAAGATGTCATTATTCAATCAGAAAGCGCACAAGGAACATCACTGAAACATCAAGGACCTCTCTGAAGGAAAAATATTTTGCGGAGTCCGAATTTTCCTATATTGATAGAAAAACCTCATATTATAAAAATACAGCGTGTGCGTACGGAAAGAAAGGAGTATGATTCGATGAGTCAGCAACTTTGGTGACAACGGATCTCTCAACAGTGACCATTAGTTTATGTCGAAGGTGAAACTGCGAACCAAACCACAAAACTCGGTTTGCGACATCGCTGACTTCCCTGTCATACTTTATTTTTTAAAAGGAGAACAGATAACTACTTAACGTCAATTTAATAAAAAATTCCGTGATTTTCCCTCTCTAAAAGTAGAAAATTCTGTAAAAATTTAAATGAATAATGTTGATAGTTTTCCTTTAAAAAAATAAAATGAGAGCGAAGATTTTATACATCGCAGATAAGTTATGTGGTTCGGGAGTTTCACCGTCGATATATACATCAGTGGCGAGGCGTGAATGATCGATCATCGATATTTTCTCATTTGAAACTATGGTAAAGAATCGATTATTAAGGTGTTCGCTGCGAACACCTTTTATATCGATCCCTCTGATCGATTATTAATGTGTTCGCTGCAAACACCACTTATATCGATCCTTTTCCATTAGTTCAAATGGCAGATCGGACGATATATCGCAAAGCACGCCACGCCACTGATATTCATGAAAAATAACAATTACAAAAATCAGTAGACAACAAGATTACATACAGCAGAGTCTACGCAAAATAAGTTTACGCACTTTTAGACTGCGAGAGAAGATCTGACATCTTGATTTTTAGGTTTACTTAGAATGCTAAACTGACGTCAGGCGATCTTCTTTCGTAGTCTAAAAGTGTTCAATTAATACTCATTATTTTTTTCTAATTTTTTTTTTTTCATTTTTCTTTCTAATTTTTTTTATTTGTTTTCATTTTTCTTTCTGTTTTTTTTTTTTTCATTTTTCTTTCTGATTTCTTTCTACCTAGGTATTTGTTTTTTTTTATTAATTTTTGTTTAAGTTTTTTTTTTTTTTTTTTTTTTTTTTTTTTTCATTTTTCTTTCTGATTTCTTTCTATTTGTTTTTTATTAATTTTACTTTCTAGTTTTTTTTTTTTTTTTTTTTTTTTTTTTTTTAATTTTTCTTCCTGATTTCTTTCTATTTGTTTTTTTTATTAATTTTACTTTCTAGTTTTTTTTTTTTTTTTCCTTTCATTTTTTTTCATTTTTCCTTCTTTCTCTTCATATTGTTCACAAAGTTGAAAAAATTACATCAAAGAAAATTCTTTTATGTAATTTTTTCAACTTAGTGCACGATAAGCACACAATTAAATACAATAGTAATAAACCAAAAATAAACTTACGCATCCTTCATAAGCTCAAAAGTAACACGAGGCCGATACGGCATTTGCGAATGACTTTTACGCGAATGAACGATACGGAAGCTTTTAACATTGTTTTTTCAAAAAAGTCTCTTCCGATTCGACTTCCGGGTTCTACCTACGGCGTTTCATCCACATCCCTAAGCATACAAATCTTCTGTACGTAAGTGGTCATCCTCGTTCCTTTTTCCCATCTTCAGTGTACAACTCGGGTGTTTTTCTCGATCCATCTTTGGCATCTGTTTCAGAAAAGTCACTGTCATGGTTTTGAATGGCTGGCATAATTGAGTAAAGCTTCTTCTGGCAAAAAAGATCACTTTTTTCGGGCTACAAAAGCTCTGCACTCCTATCGCAGATTCTATTTGCGCATTGATTAAGTTTCAGGAAGAAGGCGTTTCAGGAAGTTCTGGAAGAAGGCGGCGTGGACGTCCAGTAAAAGGTTGGCGGGAGGGAGTGGAGGGGGAGATCAGACGGTGTAATCTGCCCGATGATTTGTGGGAGGATCGATTCCGATGGCGATTTGGAGTCGCAGAGCGCTCTAGTGCGCTGAGTTAGCGGCTTGATATGTATGTATTAAGTTTCAGTACCACCAGATTATTCGACATGCTCATCGGGTTGGTAGCACTACAGCGGGTATGAAACGCGCATTTATTCCATGATGGCATGTGGTCCACGCCAGTAAACACCGGCGTGGCTAGCTCATCTTGAATGACGAATAATATGCCGAAGGTCGTCGACGAATTTTGGTGGACGCTTGGGACGTTTTCTCTGAGCTGTTGAATTGCAGAGGCAATGACATTTTTTACTGAAGTCAGCGAGCTGAAGTTAGTTCCCAGAGACAGAGGGAATTCCACCTTGATTTCCGTGCATTGTGCAATGTTGGGTTGAGTATCGTAGATCACCAGGCGCTGCTAAAGCACATGTTTAAAAAGACGGCAAAGGCCGTGCATGGGCTCTGAGTTCTTCGTAGTGAGATTTGTAGAATTTTCAAAGAAATGGTTTAAAAAAAAGTCAGTTTTCAAAGGACGCAAGGACGCGATCCAATTGTGTTCAAAAATGTTTTGCGACAGATTTTGTTCTTATTGCGGTGACCGAGGAAAAAACACAATCCTTGCAATTCTGAAACACAGATCTTGATACAGGCTCTAATTTATCAGGCGCCAAGCAGGAAATCTCCGCGTCTTAGAATCAATAAACATAATGCACCATAGTATCGGAGCTAATAGCTGACTGAGGTGTTGCCTCCAGACTTGAGAGCTGCGGGAAGTGCACGATCAGCGATTTGATGGAAGCAGGATCATTCAGGAGATTAGAACTGGGACCAGTCTCCAAAACATCAAAACTGTTTAAAAACGCTGATGCCGTGATTTCGAACTTTCGCAAGAAATACCGATGCAGTAAAAGCAGCAAGGACCGTTTGGGGCGCCTGCAACATGGAATGCATACTTCAAACACAGCATCCTTGAGGGCAAAGATCCATCAATTGCTAAGGCAGAATCTCGAAATAATGTTTGCGGCTACTTTATCCAGGTATCCAAACAGCATACACATATCCACCGGCTTATCAATTTCTTGCGATCTCCATGATCCGGCCTCACGGATTGAAACTGTCGAAAGAGTTCCTCTTGATACAGGGAGAAAATTCGGTCAAATTCCAACTGTAGATCAGAATACATGAAGGTGCATCTGCCACAACGCACTCTGGCGTTCTGCGACACCCAAACGCCACGTGAATTTTCCTTCTTAGAGATCATGCGGCAGCTAACACTTCAGAGTATCTTCGTTGAAGTCCTGCCGCCCTTCATTTCATGAGACGATTCAGTCACCTTTTTTGGGCACATCAGGGTGCTCAATCAAAAAGATATTTGGGATCAGCGACATCAGCGTGTCTTCAGATTATCGTTGAGGCGCGATCGACATATTATATGATCGCAACTTGCTTCGTGGTTAAAGATAAAAATACGATTATTTTCTTCGTAATTTTTGGTCCATTTCAACGGTCTGCTTCGACAGCATCAATCATCAGCATTGCTTTGTTCTTCTTAAAATTCATGGAAATCCGCTTTCAGCTTTTCTTTTGGTGAAGTCGTTGAATATTTTTAAGCTTTTCGGACATTTTTTTCGTCCTGAACGACATTAACGCAAGTCAGCCGGTTTCCGTTCTCAGGGATTTGACCACTCGTCTTTTACTTGATCTCACTGAAGATGGCTCTAACTATTTTTAGAGACGTATTTTGTGAGTAAGTAAAAGAATCTGATTTTAAGGCCATCATTCCCTCATCAAGTATGACTGCAAAGAATCTCTTCTTTAGGATACACCACTGCATCTTCTATGATTTCTTCATCGGAGAGTCAGGTTTCGGGAGATATCGACGTGGAAAAAATTTTACGGCAGTTCATCCTGGGTATATGAGATTCTGGGCTTTGTTTTTTGGATTGAAAATTGAGAAAGAATCACTCAACCACACGACACACTCGAATCGAGTGTGACTCGAAATTATGTGTGCTAGCCGAGAGAAAAAAAATATTTGCTCAATATATGGACGCTATGTCCATACTTGACATAAACTGGAGGTTGGCGGCATTATAAAAAAAAAATCGTAAATTCGTCCGATATACTGATAGTGAAGGCCACGTTGCGCTTCGCATTTTCATCATATATCACCATAAAAATCAAATATTCATCCAAACGAAGAGGTGCGTTTAAATCGCAACATTCAACTTGCTCATCGATATTCTTGACAGTACGTCAATTAGTGAAAATCTGTTAAGTTTGAGAATCTTGGTTTGGTGAAGAGGGACGAAACCAATTTTACACTTTTGAAAGACAGTCTTATCATCGTTGTGCGATGAGGAATTGATTTCACAAAATTACAAATGCCAGAGGTCAAAGAAAATTTTCGCTGATATCAGACGGAACATAGGTAACGACGCCCTGATATTTAATACAGTTGCTCCGCTTGATCAAAAATTGGACCGAATAGTCGAAACGAAATCGGGTTGAAACTCCCGCAGTACACGGAAAAAGATGGTGAAAAAGAGCTGGAAACGTAGCGACGAAAAGGATGTTCGGTATGAAACGCAATGCCGAGAAGAGAAGGTTACTTATTACTGGAAATTACAATAGATACTGCCGTGATAGTGAAGAGAGCCGCGAGTAAAAGGATGAATTTTTGAGAAAATAGGTGGCGTCGGAGCGGATAATTTTATTAGGAGAAAGTTCTCCACTCTTTATCAAATTGACACCTATCATCAGAAAGACTCACGAAAATCGTTCAGATGATTATAAATCGACGAAGTTTAATTTCAGCTATATGAAAAGGGTTTTTTTCATATTTCTGTTAGGCTAGCATTAGGCAAGACAGCCGTAAAATGTATTTTCTGTATGCGTTCGTGGTTGCTTTGGGACACACAACGAATGGATTGTAAAGTTGGGCATTGACAGAAAATGGTGCAATTTTATTCTTGAAAGAGGGGCTTTCATTGGTTCTTACAGCTGTTTTGTCTGAAGAAATTTCAATGTTTGCGCACTGACGGTTTTTCATGTCTCGTTTTTATACCAATAAGACAAATTGTGCTGTTTTATTTACATCAAAGAAGTCATCTAAATTAGATACGATAAATTTTGAAGACATCTCTATTTCGAGTGAGATTCAGATCACTTCGCTATCACGGCGGAACAATGCTGCAGACAGCCCCTGCCAGCGATAGGCATATTGCTAAACTTTCAGTGCTACAAGCAGCACGAGAGCTGGACTACATTTTGCAATGAGGAGCTACGATTTCAGGCTCGGTTTAGAAACAACGTAAGTACCATTAATTTCCCTATACACATAAGTTTTTTTACCGATGGCCTAGAAATTATAGGCCCGAATTGCAAAATATGGTCCAATTATTGGACTTCATTTTGCAATGGAAAACTGCTACGCTCATTTCAGAAACAACGTGCATGAAATTAGTTACCCTATGCAGAAAGGTGAATTTAAGAATAAATCAGAAATAGAAGTTTCTGATTTCAAAATGAAGTCCAATTGGACGTTAATGCTCATTAAGCATGGGGGATACGTGTTAGTGGCGTAGCCGAGGGAGGGGGGGGGGGGGGGGGGCCTGGAAAATTTGTTTCCCAACACTATCAATCAATTTTTATTGATTATCTGTGATTGTAAAAAAATTGCAACAACCATATGCTCGAGAACGAGGATTCCAGTGCGATGCTCTGGAATTCTCGCTCAGTGACGTGGCGTGAACAATCGATTATCGATATTCCCCATTTGAAGCTATAGTAAAGAATCGACTATTAAGGTGTTCATTACGAACACCTGTTTATCGGTTCTTTTCCATAGGTTAAAATGGCAGATCAATCGATATATCGCAAAGTACGCCACGCCACTCTTCTCTCTGTCTAATAGTATAACTTGGGTGCACTTGTAGGGACCTGAATTAAGTCTGCTCCAGAGAGAAGTCTAAGCGTGAAATTCTCAACTACTAGTTTAAATGATAAAAACAAAAATATCAACCATAATATATAAAAATGCGTTTTCGAACAGTACAGGGTCTATTGTTGCAGGTAAGTATATCGATCGATAGATAGCACGCGGAAAATCTTGTTGATTAATATTGCAGGATTTCTTCACTACTTTGTATAATAATTTGTGCTACAGGCAGAACGTACAAATTTCTTGATAATAATTCGCGCGGGACGCTATGAATTTCCGTCGACAGCCCTCGACGGTTAGGCAATACGGCCGTGCTAAGGAAAAACGTCGTATGAACATCCCAATGTTGCCAAATTTCCGTATGTAAAAAATCCATGTTTGAGGAGATTTATCGATGTTTTTCATCGAAATTGTCAGATGCTGTAGAGTAAATTGCGAGGTAAATTCTTTGAAAATTTGGGAGAAAAATTTCCGCAAGTTTATTTGGCAATTTTTGTTTTATCCGAAGAAGTTTGGCAACCTCTGAAGGCTCATACAGCGTTCTTCCTTAGCACGGCAAGGTACAAAACGTGCTTTTTCAGGTCTAGAAGAGGAAATGGGCATTCCGCAATTTTTCGTCAATAATTCGGTTAAAATAATATACACAAAAAATATAGTAATAAATGATACACATAATAATATAAAATATATCTAACACATCCGTTAAGGTTGCACTGTTGAAAGAAATTTGCTGTCACCATAAGAAACATGTTTGAACATTTCCATTATCCATAACGTCCCTGCTACCTTCTCTACTTCTGTCCTCGATATTCCAATAACCGTTCCGTGAGTAATTGGAGAATTTTCTAGCCCTATCTTACGCCGGTGATGAGATACGGAGTTTCTAAGCATTGCAATTGACATAAACTAATTCATTTTAGTTCATTTTAAATAAATAGGGCAACGCGCGGTTTTCCCGATGCTTTGAAATAAGGTGAAACCACCAGTTACAGACACTCGCAAAAATGTGACCAGTTATAGACACCCTTCGTCTAAATATGGTATTAATAAGAAAGAAGTGACTCGGTTCTTTGTGTGTTGTTTTTAATTCAACCCACATTCTCAAGTGAGTTGAATTAAAAACAACACACAAAGAACCGAGTCACTTCTTTCTTATTAATACCATATATTTAGACGAAGGGTGTCTATAACTGGTCACATTTTTGCGGGTGTCTGTAACTGGTGGTTTCACCTTAACTAAAATGAAATTTAACTCTACGTTAGTAAAACTTTCTAATAAAACGTTAGTGAAACGCAATTTCAAATGGGATATTTTTCATGTAGAATGTAAAAAATCTTGAGGCTACTGATATTAAATTTTTGACGATGAGCCACGAGTTAGCTCAAAGGTGGCTGGATCCTGAAGAACATGGAAGCTCTTAGAATTACTGAATGTCGACTAAAATTGGCTGACCAAAAATCGATGAATTCACAGTACTTTTTTAGAGCTATCCCAAAAAATTTAGCGCATTTTATACGGAAAAATTCAGTGTTTTTTCCGCACCTTCGAGTAACAAAATTCAAAGTTCACGCGCAAGCGCAAATAGATGACGTACCTAACCATGAAATTCGAAATAGAGCAACTTCGCGAAAATTCGCGATCTGGCAGCGGGCAAATACTGCGCTAAAATTCGATGCGCAAGGGACTGCATAATTTTCAGGCTGTCTTGAAAAACACGCGTGGTATGAAACGAAAAATTCAGAGCCTTCTTGCGGAATTTTGGTGCTTTTACAGTATTTCAAACCGCCCACGCCTACAAAAATTTTAACTATTCCCGAAATTTCCGGATCTGTTGAGACCCTGAATTAGAAACGCAATCTGAATAGAGGGAGAGAGAGAGAGAGAGAGAGAGAGAGGAAGAAAAGAGCGATTCTTCAGTTTCAGAACTAAAAAGGTTTGGAAGAATGAAATAATTGCAACATTACCAAAGAAAAAAAGCGACAAAAACCTATCCTCTGCTACATCATGATTCAGACATGAATCGTTCAGAGGATGGAAAAACTGATAAGAGGAAACAGGCCCTGGCGATCAATAGAAAACCAACTACCAAGAAGATGCATTGATGCACGACACGACCTTCGATTAGTTGTTTAGGGGGAAAACACATTCTGTGAATGGCAATGATGAAAAACTTGACTTAAATTTGATGGTTTGCCAATTGTGGAGGAATTTGCACGATATGTTTTTTTCATTTTCACGACGTTCTAGTTCAATAATTAAGAGCTCCGCCATACCTACATTGTTGTTTTTTTTCGTGTGCCTTCCTTAGACTCCTTTTTAAGTCCAAGGCATCTACGTGCCTTCATCAAGTACTGGGGCGCAAATTGGAGCGACACTGAGACACAGTGTCTCCTCACTCGACAATATAAGTTTTTACTACAATAAACCTCAGATAAACAGTGAAAAAGTTCAAGTAAACTATGATCTCTCAAATCACTTTTAGGAAAACAAGTTTAACAACGTTTTTCCTCCGGGATTTCGGATTAAGGTTGAAAATATGTTACATAGGTACATGAGCTAGGTAGCTAATTCAGTCTGTAAGTAAACTCATGCGAATTTTTCTATCGCGCTGTTGAATTTACGAATTACTAAGAAGTTACATTGAGTAAGCATAGAATTACATCTGTGGTACCTTCAATTTTGAAAAATTTCTTGGAGAGGCCATCCGGCCCCCTTTGGCGGCTGGTCGACCCCCCCCCCCCCCCCCAGGACTCCAAACGCCCGTCAATTTATTTTTACCGGGGCACCGGGCCCCAAATTGTGTTTGGGCGGCCCTGGATAGGTAGGTAAGTAAGTAAGTGAGTAACGAGGTAAAATTTCTAACTAGTAACCTTTAAAAATACTTTCTTAGGAATAAAATCTTTACTTAAATGAAATGTTACATTGAACTATATCGACTGTATTAAATGTAGTCTTCGTCTTTATTATGTGCCGTCTGGCTCTAGGAATTGCATAAATCTTGACCATTTCTTATTAAAATAAATGTGCTTCTACACAAAGTAAGGATAAAGGGCTTCAGATGCTTTGTGCATACTTAAGTGTGATGGTAAGTAAGCAAGTAGTAATAATAGAATTAGTTTTCGGGGGGAAAAATGTTCACCGGAAAAAAAAAAAAAACCCATTGGATCTAGAGTCCATACTCTTGAAAACATTGACAAGAAAAAGGACTCTTGGTTCAAGCAGATTTAAGCTTAAATCACCAGGAAATCCGCTTAAATTAAGAGGCTTGGTTCTTGATTTAGGCTTAGATCTGATTGAATCAAGAGTATTTTTTCTTGTCGATGTTTATAAGAGAATCTAGATCCAATGTGTTTTTTTTTCCTGTGTTGGTCGGGAATTGAGCTCTTGCATGCGTCAGGGATTTTGAGAACCGAGAGAGAGACTACAAGTCGGGTTTCGTGCCGCGTATCGAGAAGATGGTACAACGCTTTAAGTATCACGGCAGTTTTGCAGGCGCTTCCTGCGATCGTTTTTTAGCGCCAAGTTCGCTAAATGTAAGAATACATGGTGCCAGTGAAGTTTGACTGATTATACCAAATTGTTTGTACCAAATTCATTGCTTTCTTTCTTCGGGAGCTGTGTAAGTACTTGATCTTCGTCTAACGCCTAGTGTTTATTAGGTAGTACTTTTTTTTTAAGTCTTAGTTTGAAGAGCTAACACTCAACGATCTGATTTTAACGAAAACTAATAACAAGGATGTTGACATTTAGTTAAAACTAGTGCAAGCGCAACCATTTTTAACAAGTTAGTGCGAATGCAATCGTAGAATTTTTAAGAAAATTAATGCGACCGCGTTTAACTGTTAGAAAATTACTGCGAACGCGCTATTTCTTTGGTGAAAATCACTGAAGATGCGCAATGTCTTGGGAAGCTGAATCCCCGGTTGGTCAAAAATGCGAAAGCTGAAGAACTTTCTGCACCCCTGCACGTTGAGAACGTAATGCAGGGATTTTGTAGTGGCACCATCGTGGAATCAATACATATATTCATACATTTTATCCGCTTATAGTGGCATCATCGTAGGAGCGAATACATTTGCAGGGTGTCTACTAGAACAGGCTGGCCAAAAATCAGCATTTTTACTGTGCTTTTTCAGTACATTCCTAAGAACTTCAATATCTCCTTAACAGAAAAATTCAGTACTTCATCAGTGCCGATGCCTTCATTTGACAAAATTCGATCGATTTCAAAAATGTATAATTCTCACTCGCATTGCGACAAAACTGACTTAGAAAAAATGTCATTGGTTGCTTTGAAGATTAACTGACTGCATCTAGATCTTGCAGGCGAATACTACTCTTAAGAATCAATGCGCAGTGATTGCATTCTTTCCAGGCTTCATTAAAGAACACGCGCACTGTGAAGGAAGAAATTCCGGACTTTCTTGTGGGATGTCCGCACTTTATCAGTACTTCCGGATCGTCCTTAATAAATTAGTGTTGTTTCCGGATTTTCCGGACTAGTAGACACCCTGCACCATCGTGTTTCACTCTAGAATTTTGCGTAAGAAAAAGTCCTTAAATTGTGAATCCCTGACGCATGCAAGAGCTCCATTCCAGTGGCATGGCGTGAATTGCGAATGATTCGAGTTGTTATGCCATTTAAACCTATGGTGTAGAGATCGATTTATTACGGTGTTCGCTACGAAACACCCTGTTTATCGATCCTCTTCCATAGGTGTTAAATGGACATAACAATCGATATATCGCAATTCACACCACGACGTGTGGGTGTGAATTGCGATGTATCGATTGTTATGTCATTTAAACCTATGGTAAAGAATCGACTATTACAGTGTTCGCAGAGAACACCCTGTTTATCGATCCTTTCCCATAGCTTTAAATGACATAACAATCGATACATCGCAATTCACACCACGAGTGGCGTGGCGTGAATTGCGATGTATCGATTGTTACGTCATTTAAACCTATGGTAAAGAATCGATTATTACGGTGTTCACTGCGAACACCCTGTATATCGATCCTTTTCCATAGATTTAAATGGCATGACAATCGATGCATCGCAATTCACACCACGAGTGGCGTGGCGTGAATTGCGATGTATCGATTGTTACGTCATTTAAACCTATGGTAAAGAATCGATTATTACGGTGTTCACTGCGAAACACCCTGTATATCGACTCTTTTCCATAGATTTAAAGGCATGACAATCGATGCATCGCAATTCACACCCGAGTGGCGTGGCGTGAATTGCGATGTATCGATTGTTACGTCATTTAAACCTATGGTAAAGAATCGATTATTACGGTGTTCACTGCGAACAACCCTGGTATATCGATCCTTTTCCATAGATTTAAATGGCATGACAATCGATATCATCGCAATTCACACCACGAGTGGCGTGGCGTGAATTGCGATGTATCGATTGTTACGTCATTTAAACCTATGGTAAAGAATCGATTATTACGGTGTTCACTGCGAAGAACACCTGTATATCGATCCTTTTTCATAGGTTTAAATGGTGCGTCAACGTCGATGCACCGCACATCACACGAGTGGCGTGGCGTGAATTGCGATGTATCGATTGTTATGTCATTTAAACCTATGGTAAAGAATCGATTATTACGGTATTCACTGCGAACACCCTGTAAATCGATCCTTTTCCATAGGTTTAAATGACATAACAATCGATATATCGCAATTCACGCCACGCCATTGCCCCGTACCATTATCGGGAATGGACTCCATTCCCGAGAATGGATGGTCCGGGGATGGGTTATCGGCAAAGGGTAGGTTTGGGTTAGCTCGGCCCGGAAAAGTTCCCAAAGTGCACTTTCGGCGCGACGTGCATTCACAGTAATGGCGCCAAGCGCGCGACAGCCGCAGGTCAGTTCAGGCGAGGAGGTGATCGGCAGAGCTTCCCCACCGACCAGCAGGCACTTTGCCCGGGTGGCTACGGTGCCCAAGATCCGTGGTCCGTGGCCAAGAGGCCTCGCAGGTTACCGCCGAAGCCCTCATTACGTCATCAGTTCACGATTGGACTCCCATCAAAATGAAGTCACCGGTGACTCCGCCAAGATGGGAGCTGAATCGTGAACTGATGGTGTGATGAGAGCCTCGAAAGTCGGGGTGAGGTCGCATGGTTCGTACGACGGTCAGATGGGCAGTACGTGGATCGATCAGTCGGAGGCTTTTTCCGAGGAAAAAGCGACCGACAAACTGATCAACGAACTGTCTATCCGACCGTCACACGAACCATGTGACCGCACCGTCGGTCCCATTTCCCAACCCCTGAATGTCCCATTTCCCAACCCCTAAATGTCCCATTTCCAACCTCTAAATGTCCCCCCTCCTACAATTGGCGTATGTCATTCACGAGGGATGGATGTACACACTCAAGATTTGAACGTACGAGGAGGGGTATCGAGTAGGGCCGGTTTTGGGCCCAGCCTAGCTGAATTTCCTCAACTCCACGATTTTTTGCTAATTGAGGGTCTACATTTTGCAGAATGCATCATGATTAGGTCTTCCGGTCTCTTCTCGGGTCGAATGCTGGCCTGAACACGGATTTGAGGGCTAGTTTGGGCGGAAAAAACGGAGTTTTCAGCACTCGACCGCAAACCCGTTTTTCCCGCAAACTTTACCTTCACACCCGAGTTTAAGCCAGAATTAGTCCTGAAAAGAGATCACGTGTGACCAAATCATGATGCATTCCGCAGAATATGGACCTTCAGTGAGTAAAACATAGCAGTGTTGAGGAAATTCAGCTAGGAAGGGCCCAAAAACGGTCCTTGTAAATACCCCTCCTTCAAAAATTACACTGAAAATTGAAAACAATAATCTTTTTAAGGTCAATAGTCGAGCTTCAGTAACGGGGGTGAGTTAGCATGCGATAAATCGCATGCCAGCTCGACCACGGTAGAAACCTTGACGAGTCACCTTAAAAAATAATTACACTAGAGAGGAGAAAAAAATGAATAGTACATGCGCAAGAGAGAGGAGGAGAGGTAGAATAGCAAAAGTTTCAGAGAAGAAACTCGGGGGGGGGGGGGGGCGTCCATGAATGAAGACAGCCCCCTGTGAGAACCGTGACGTCATTCACAAACGCCCCCCAAGGATCATGAAAGAGAGAGGGAGAGAGGAGAATGAAGTGATGAGTAGGAGGCAATTTGGATGTAGGTGCGTTGAAAAAGACCAGGAAAAAAGTAACAGAAAGGTAAAAGGATCTAAATTGAAAAGCCATGGAAAAATAAATGGGGAGGGGGGGGGGGGGTTACATAGGGTTACAAACGTTTGATGAAAAATCGGGTGAACGTTATTATACTCCGAATCCGTGCAACTTGGGGATTCCTGCTGCTACTGATGAGAAAAAATGCTTACGTCTAGCTGAAATTAAATAGGGAGCCAAAAGTACTTGACAAAAGGAAATAAAAATAAAGGAAATAGATAGGATGGATACACGAGTCTATTCACGAAGTGGTCTCTAACCAAGGGTGAGGGCCACGATAGTGGCCGATTAGATGAATAATATTTACAGAATAATCAGAGCGTAAGAAGAAAATTGTATGTATGAAGTACAACCTAGGTAAATTATTCGTCCAGGTGGGGGGGATAGGCACAGTGCTCAGGGTGATGCATAGAGGAAAAATATCTAAAGGAGCGGCTTCGGTAGAAACAACCTGAAATCGACGGAGAGAGAATTTCGAGAAAGGTCGGCGAAACCAACAGCATCCGGTCTGCGAGCACTGGGGAGAGAAACGCCGGGCCGCGCCAAAACGTGAGTTTTCCTCACTCCCCGAAGGTCTGAACACGGGGTTGCAAGATTGAACATCAGACATTACATTGGGGACATTTACATTATGATAGGATTGAAATTTTGGGGAGGTTCCCTGTGAAATTTCACGAGGGCGTGAAAAAGTGCAAAAATATGAGATTACTTAAGAAGGGCTGAGAATGCAACACTCAAATGAATCGAGTGTTCAGGATTAATTACAGCTAAATTTCAGAATTTGAGACGCCGCCATTTTGGATTCCAGCGCCGTTCATCAAAGGGAAAAAAAGAGAATGAGGCAGAAGTAAAGGACTGAAGAAGACATAATGAGAGTAAAATTAGAAGTACATACAAACAACTTGACGATGAATGACACCAAATTTGGGCAGAAACTAGGTAAAAGATACTTAATGGGACTTTCAAATTCAAACCTGACTCCGGGTCCAGGAACAAAGCCACTAGTGGGTACACGCCGCCGGCTTCAATAAAATCATTAGGCTTGCGGCATCCTCTTAGACGGAATGGTAACACTCGATCCAATCAAGTTTGAAATTATTCACAGTGAGTTTAAGAAGCCGACACCGCGAGAAACACGAATACACGATCACCACTTTCGAGTTTCATACCGAGCGAGTCCACGGATTCCGAATCACCAAGTTCATGGAGGAACACGGCGCACAGAGTAGGCACTGATTGAATCGGCAATGAAAACAATAGAACGACGAGAATCGATAGAGTTTTGGTGGCTTCATCACATGGAGTTCACTCAAAGGCAGGGCACGAAAGCCGATGAGAAAATAATCACGAGTTCAGAATCAGATTTCGAGAATATGGCGGATTCTCGCCCCCGTTGATGCGTTTTCCGGGTTCCGGACCGAGAGAAGAATCGTACACGATCGTTCACACATCTCACACCGTGGAGTTTTCGCGAAACACATGAGTCAATGATACACGACGATAATGTTAATTACTCGTGAGAAAAGTTCTAGTCGTCTTGGAACTTCCAAACTAATTAAAACAGGCGCGGAGGCGTGATTCCGTAACGAGAGAAGCAACAGGCGTCCGGAAACTGACCATAGAGTAACCACCCCACGCCACCGGAAACTCATTAACTCACGCGTGCCCTGCGCGTGCCGTATGCGTAATCGACCACTTCGCACCTATCACAACACTGATTGGCGCGTGACAGGTTGTCACTTGTTCTGTTCTCTCTGTGACGGCGGCTGGCCATCGCACGGTGGGTGCAACAGATCCACTCACAGGACAAGCCCATAGTTCATCCTTGTATCTTGATTTTCTCATTTACTTTAGTGTTTTCGCTCATTAAACACATTCAAGCTGAATGATAGACAAATTGTCGCAGATTTCATTTAACAGGTTTATGGATAACTGCATTTAAATAGGTCTTTCCACACATATGCCTCGGAGAAATTAGAGACATCTTGTCTAAGAACAGATTAGTTGGTATTTTCTACGCTCATTTTAATCGGAGTTTAAATTTATAAGGGACTTTTTTTTCATGAACACGTTTAAATAACGTAAAAAAATGCGTATAGATGGTTTGTTTGTCATCTTGTCATTCGTGCGACAAAAATAAAAAAAAAATTTTGACATTTCTAACTGAAAATTGCACTTATTATTCTTCAGATCTAATATGCAAAAATAAGACAAATTCTGGACAAGAAAGGTACTTTAATGTAAAAAATTGAAATATTTAAGTAAGTCAATTTTGCAGCCTTGGAAGTACGAAACCACTTATCTCTATTGCGGTGTTTCAAAATTTCCGCTCCTGAAATTTTACTAATTTCGAGGAGAACAAACTAATTTTACGGCTTGGAATTCATACAGAATATTTTACTACAAAAGCAGAAATTAAGAAAAATTAAGAAATTATATGTTGACAGGTTTCCTTAAGAAAAAAAGAAGTGTGTCAGGAAGTCTGCAACGTCGAAAACAGAGATACGTGGTTCCACACTTCGGCCATCGATGTGCATCTTCTGTAACTGATGTCCGAAAACTCCTAGAAGGGAAATATTCCTACCATAACCCAAGTAGCAAAATAGGTAGAATTTTTTTCTAGAAAAAAATATTAAGAAAATTTCTAGAAAAAACAAAGAAAATGAGAGTTATCCAGAAAATAGAGAGAAAAAACATTGCGAGTCAAAAGTCTGACCAAAGAAAATAGATCTATTTCATAGGTCTACTTTCTGTCAACTTCCCATTTGGAAAAATATAGAAAATTTATTGAAAGTAGAATTATTTTCTAGCCAATTTCTTAGTGTTTCCTTTTAAGAAAATGCAAGGAAAAAATGTATTTTCTTTCTATTTGCTTGTCTCTATTTTCTAGATCTACTTTATACCTATTTTCTTTCAAGAAAATTGTGCTATCTAGAAAGTAGACATTTTTTTGATGAGCGCCACCTAGATAGTAGATGACAATGCTACCTACTTGGGAAATACTGAGAGAATCGAGACTTGCATGAAGGCTTGGAGGAAAAGGTGCATAAGCAAGTGCAGTTTTTGAAAAAATTGAGATATTCATGAATATTCTGTGAAAGATTCACAACTAAAATCCAACTTTAAAGCATGAAAAAGTGAGTTTAAACTTCCTTACTGCCGTACGGCTCCATGTAATTTTGAAACTTTAAAAATGTATTTCTTGAAATAGCGAAAACTGCACTTAAAAGCCTTATTGTACTCCAAAGTACCTAATAGCAGGGAACATGACATGCCTGGTAAAATCATATCCGTCTTTCGAATCGGTGTATTGTGTATGTTTAATTGCCTATTCACTAATTGAAGGGGCTCCCCTCATCGATTTTTTTGCATTTTTTTTTTTTTTTTTTTTTTTTTTTTTTTTTGCATTGCAAATTGCACGCACTTCCTCACTTATAGAACAATTTAAATTTTCTTGATAGTCTAAAATCGGCATTTATTGACCAAATTGATGTGAAAAAATTGCAGTTTCATGGTAAAAAACTATATCTCAATATTTTCTTTGCACTGTTCTACTTGAGAGCTTGTACTGATGAATGTGGGTACTATCTGAGTTTCATAATTGTCTTTGGAATGCTAATTGTGTACCTACCCATGTGGCAGAATTTTCCAAAATAGGAATTCGATAGTGATAAATAGCGATTAATTAATAAGTAATTATTAAAAATTGGGTGATGAGACAGTGAAAAATAGTTGTCAAATATAGCCATCTGATGGCGATAAATTGCAATTAAATAGCTATTTTGTACTCAAAAAGCAAACATGACTATTTCTAGCAAGTTTGTACTTCATATATAGATTACAATTTTAGTAGAAGTTTCATGGCAATAATAGAATATAAATTGTCGATAAATTGCTTATTTATCACAATCAATCTGGAAATTCTGCTACATGGGTAGTGCTTGGAAAAGTACAATGATCTAGACTGTTAGTATTTTCTCCCTACACTGTCTCTTCATACTCGTGGACTTAGGTATGGACAAAATTCAAAGTTAGATAGAGAGAAACAATTCCTGATTTCATATGACTTCATGAAAGTTTATTAACATAATTGGGAAAATATAACAAAAAGTAATTCTGTACAAGTCTTGCAACAGATTGCAAGACAACTGAGCAAGCTCACATTAACAGTGATCTTTTTACAACAATTAAAACTTAGAATAATTTATGAAGGGTAAAACAAGGTATACATGAACATAAAAATAATTTTCCTGATCTCGGAAAGAAACTGCCGGTAACCAACTCATTAGGAACGAACATTATAGGGTCAAAACTAACACTACAAATCAAATGGTTGTTGCAGCTTTTTAACTTCACGCTAGCATCAGCAGTTTTCCGGAGATTCAGGGAAATAATTTACAAAAATGAAACAATATTGTTGAAAGTACTTAAAACAACTTTTTTACCTTGGCCTGGGAACACCTATTTTTCTCTTGTATTCCATGATACAACCGATGGTGAAATTTGCAAAACACGTATCCTAATTGCAATGTTTTTAAATCTCTGCTGTTGTTTTATTTTTTGAAGAAAAACCAATCAACACAATTTTTTGGAATGTTATGCAGAATAATCCTATCAGAATGAAGGAAATGCAGTGAAAATTCCAAGGAATAATCAGGGTGCCTATCTACTAAAATTTCATTTCGGATTTTTCTGACTTTTTTTTATTGTAAATGAAATTTCCTGATTATTTTGTGAATGAATCGACACTTGTTAGCTTTAACAAACCAATGTATTTAATGATTTAAATCATAAGTTTCACTTGTGCATTTACTAAACTGCATGTGGAAAAATGCTCAACACACTTGCAATTTCCTGATCCATGAAAGATAATTTGCTGATAAAAACTAATTTCCTGATATTTTTCAGTCTTTACTAACAGTAGACGCTTGTTGCTTTTTTAGTTTTTTTTAAAGAAAGTAAAAAGTTGAAAGAAAACTGTAATGTTGCAAATCGAGATAAGCCTTTCGCAACTTTCACCATCAATGTAAGACCATCAATGGGAAAGGCATGGGACCTAATCCATGAGAACTCCATGAGACCTCGGTACCAAAAAACCTCAAATTGATGCACTGTACTGCTGCATAAGGGAACATTTAAAACCAGGTGATAAGGAACCAATCAACGAAACAAGCGTCCTATGAGTGCAGCAACAACCTCCCACTGAAGCAAAACCGAGATGAAACAGCCAATAACTTCATAATATGCCGGCACTCAAAATTGAAGTGTGCTTAGTCCTTCTTTCAAAATTTCTTTAATCTAATCCTTTCGGCTCAATGATCACTTGGAAAATGAAAATTTAAGAAGTTTAAGTAACGGATTCTCTTATTAGAAAAATATACATTTAAGAGCAACTCTTAAAAATACAACATTTTTAGGATATGAAATACTAACCGCAAAAACATGCGCTTACTTTAAATATATTTCTTAGGTGTGCCTTAAACAAAACTTCCTCCAATATCAACAATAATAATAAAAAAGACTACGCCAGAAGCTTTCAAAAATTTCAAATTAAACTAAAAATGTTGCAGTTTGAAGTTCTCAGTTCAACAAACGTTGTTTTGAGAAAATGTCATTTAAAATTCTACTTTGCCATGTTCGGACTGCGAGACTACTGGAAAAAATGTAACTGTTGTTACAAAATGTACAAAACCGTTCTCAACTTACTATTCAGGACACAAAATTTGATCTCTTTACTCCACTCAACCAAAATAGCTCTGATGAATATGTTTCCATGGACGATCAAATAAGTTTTAAAAAAACCAATACTTGTATACAAGTAATTTTCCATCGGCTTGATAAGCTCCCATTAAAAGTCACTTGATCTGAAGTGAGATTGGTTTTTTACCTATTCAAGTTTAACACAAATGTCAGGTCATGGAAAATGCTTACTTATATTGACAAGATTAAGGTGTGAAAAATTTAAACCTCTTACAGTAAAATATTTCTGATCAATGTTCATGAGATCTCCATGCAATCTCTGCTTGGATAAGTATTTTAATAATTTCTCGGAGTCAGAACTTTCAAATTCATTTCACGAGCCTGAGAGGTGGCTGAGACAGTCTCGGATCACAGTTGTGTACAGAAAATTTACAATAAAATTCATGCATTATTTTCAAAAAACACAAAAAAAGAACAGAACCGGCTACTTTGCAAAAATATCACATCGAAAAACTGGTATTACAGCCCAACTTGGGGGATTTGTGGATATCTTCTCGTCATTTTAAAAAAATAAATTTGAGAGGAAACTAATGGTTTCACATGAATCATGTGGACAAGATGCATAGCTATTAACGCTAGGGGGTGGATGTTTTTATGAAAAGAAAAAGAAAATTGTTTTAATAGAGGCTTTTTGTAGGAGAGCTTGAAGGACAAAATATGAAAACAAGCAAAGTCAGAACTCAACAACTAGATCCCGCAGTCTTAATTTCAATTTCTTTTACTTCTTGACCTTCTAGGGCCTAATACTTACAATGTGCTAGCACAATTTCAAACATCAATTAAAAACCGAGTACTTAAATAAAAGTGTGTGATGAAATAGGTGGAGAGAAATTATCATGAAAAGTATTCAACGTAGGAAATCCCTTTTTACAGGACAAAATGAACTTTGTACAAGTGCTCTGCATGCATTACAGGCATCAGTCTTATTTTCCATGACTTATAAGAACTACTCTACCGCTACAGAGAAGAACGCCTTAAGAACATTCGAGAGTTGCCAAATTTTTTCTCAGGAAAGATTGATTTTTGAGGAAAGTTACAAATAGTTTTCTTGCAAATTGTCAAACACTTCAGATAAAACTACGAACAAAATCCTCTGATAAAATTGGAAGAAAACTAATGACGAATTTTCTGGAAATATGTAATTTTTCAAAGAAAAGGCAACGTCTGAAGGGCTGTACTGTGTTCTTCCTTAGCACAGCACTTTTATGGGCACAGAGGTGGGAATCTTTCCATCTATTTTATTATTTGGGGGGATTATTTCACTAGAGATGTAGGGCTTGCTGAATCAGTGACAAATGCTAGTCCATGCGTCCTGAAATGTTGATTGAACGCCTGTTCCGTGGTGAAGTTTTTATAGCATGTTGCGCACTGATAAAAGCCTTGTTTCGCATGATAGGCTCCATTTTCCTTCACCACTTCTACACTCTGAATGTTGCAATCGACCTCCTTTTTCGCCTTTACAGCATCAAACTTGTGTTTGATAATGAGATGCTTCTCTAAAGTTGGCCGCGCTACGAAGCCTTCCCCACATTCCTTGCATTCATAAACTGTTTTATGTGTCTCCATGTGCTTACACAGGTCTGCGTAAGATGCGCCAACGAAACTGCACTTTGAACACTCCAGCGACTGTGAGGACTCATCAGAGTGTTCGGATTTGGATTTTAATTGCGAAGAGAGTTTTAGTCGTTTTGCATTTTTTTCGGAAATCTCTTTACGGTGCTTGCTCATCAAGTGCTCAAAAACCTTCTGAGGGTCTCGGAATTTTGCAACGCAGTACTTACACTGCATGACTGTCAACTTGGGTGATGTGTTGTTAGAGCGAGCACGCTTTTTGTTTGAACTGTTATCAGTGGCTGCTTCGCTTCGTTTGATGCATTTTTTAAGTGTTTTCTCCAAACTCAGGTTAATTTCAGCAGAGTTATCCAAACTTGTAGGTTCTTTTCGAGAGTTCAAAACTTGCGCTTTGCTCATTCCGGGCACTACACTGTCAGAATTAGGAGTTGGGCCGGTTTCTTCTTTTGGAGAAATTGTTTCTGGAATTTTTGGTTCGCGCAAGGTAGGCTTGTTTTTCACACTTGCTTTATCACTACGAACAGACTTAGCTTCCGAGCTCTTCGAAAGAGAAACGTCAGTATATTCGCTGGTAGGTGTTTTGTCAACTTTGTCAACAGACATCATAGTTTCAGAACTGTTTGATTGAGATGATATCTCATTTATGTCATCAGAGCCATTTGCAGTCTTCGTGATTTCATCGTTACTCGGCCTCAGATTTTCAACACTTTTTGAACTGGACGAGGTGGTATCTTCCGAATCACTGAGTTCAGTATTATTTTCCATCATCCTGAGGCTCGTTGAGAAAAGACAATAATCCAAATGTTGACCAAAGTCAATTTTAGCAACGGTTTTATAGTTTGTGCAATAGCCACACTGGTAATAATAGTTGGGGGTGAATGAAGACTGCTGCGTTATGTGCATCTGAATGTGCTGGTGACATTGGTGACGTGGGAATCTTGCGTCCGGGCAAAAGTCGCACCTCATGAAGCGTAAAATACGATTCGAGTTTTGGTTAACCGTCTCACCATGATCGATACTCATATGTTTCGAAATTACTGATAGACTGACGTCGGATTCCTCGCAGACTCCACAGATGTTCACTTGCTCTGTATGATTCTTTAAAACGTGAGACTCCAGTTTTGACAAGACAGAAAAGTTCTGTTGGCACTTGAGGCACTCAAAGGAGTTCTTTTTGAAAGGATGATAGCAGGACTTCTTGAAGTGTTCCTCTAATGCGGATGCGAACAAAAACTTGGCACCACACTCGGGACAAATATGTGGGGCTGAATTGTGATGCAGACGCTTGTGTGCTTTCAAGCTGCAGGCTGAAGAACAAACTTTCTTACATTCACAGGCAAATTCAGCGTTTGGCTTTCCAGATCCCTGCAGATGAGCCGACAAGGACGGAAACATTGATTCACATTCGTAGCAAAATGTTAAAGTGTCCGTGGGTCGTGCTGATTTCTGAGAATTCTTATTGAGAGTGGGGGCCGATGAGGAAGTAGCCTCAGCAGGCGCTTCTTTCGAACATGAAGGATTCGATTCTGCTGTGTCCGTATTTTCCGGTTTTTTCTTTGCTCGTGATTTCCTTTTCCGTTTTTTAGGTTGTAAAAGGGCATCCATTTCAGCTACGTTATTACTTACAGAAGGTGATGAATCAAAGAGATTCAGGTCAAATAACGCAAGAGGAAGTGGCTCAATGGTGAGGTGCTGTAGGTTGACTTTCAAGTTGTGTTTCTGGCAATGTTCCTTGAGCTGGCAACGATTGTAGACTGCAATAAGTTTATCAAAGCAGCCTGGACATGCATATTTCATCAAAACGCTTCGTCTATTGAGATGGCTCCTGAGGTGGGTTTCTGACGTGAATCTGAAGAGAAAAAAAATCAAGAAAAATTACTTTGATTAGCCATTGAAAAATTTTTGGATGATTCAACATTGGATGCCATGCTGATAGTGTTCACTTTACAACAGTATTTAGGCACGATGTATTATTAAAACTCTTAATATTCCTGAAGACCATTCACTATTTTTTTTCTATAGTAGATTAAGGGATGGTCTCTTGACTGAAAAAAAAACCATAACATCGTTAAAGGAGCCGAGAAATTATGGATCTACCACTCCAACCTCTCAATCCCTTTCCACCCAGTTTTGCCCTGTGAAATTTCTTGCGATCAGTCAGTTCAAGTATAAGTGGAAAAGTGTTGTTATGTCACTAAAGAGATGAAGTAAGTTGTTTCCGGGCATCATAACTTGCATTCCCACATGATCATCTGCCACATTCTTGCACCATTTACGATGTTGGAGTAGGTTCTGAACAAAATCTTGAGAAAGATCATGCTCTTCAGTCCAGAATCAAGGATTGATACACGGCTGTCACTTTTTCGCCATTGATAAAAAGTTAATCTCCGAAAAACCACAGCTAAATAGTGTTTCCAAACACATGTAATTGATGATTTTCACCTATTTCTGGAAATTGAGAAATGCATTATTGATGCAGAGATTACAGCTTTGCTTCGACATCTGATTCAGGGCTAAAGAACACGCTTTCAATGAAGATTTTGTAGGAAAGTTGATGTACCATTGTAAAAAGAGCAAGAATTTGGCAAATAACCATGATGAAGAGTTCATTACAATGTTCAGATATAACCAATAACATAAAAATGCTTTCTTCCTTTTCGAAAGACTTCAACTTCCTGAGTATACGAAATTCCAGAGAGCATGGAAAAAGTCGCATTTGAAGAAGAAAACAGTATTGTGTATCCAAAATGTCTGAATAGTTTGGCCAAGTTCAAAGAACCATAGCTTATTAAAAAACTGAAAGTATGCTCATTGCAACACTGGTTTGACTTTTTCCTGATATTGATGTTCATGAGATATAAAATAGGTAAAGTTACTTGAAAATCTACCCTCAAAATTTACCCACAAAAGCTTTGTGTACTATGAAGCCTGCCAATAAAAATGTGAGCAAGAAGGTTAGAAAAAGGATGGGATTTCTGCACAACTGGATTCTTCTCGAATCAAAGATTTACACTTTACAGGATACAAAAAAATAGTAAAAATTATGCATGCGTATAATACAAGAATTGAATGAATTTTTTCCTTGAAAGCCAAAGCACCAAAATTCAAGTTTCGAGATGAACAAAGAAAACTGAGCCATTCAGCATGCGCTTTATCTTTTGAACTCAAGGAAAGTGTATGATGTGTCTGAAGAAAACCTATTGAAACTGGGTCCAAATAATTGAACGCAAACTAAATGACGGATTTTTTCCCATGATTTCAAGACTTGGATTTTGGTGCTTGGCCTCTTTAGGAAAAAATCAATTCAATTACATTATACACATCTACTTAAAAAGAGGGATCTTGCAATTTTGGGCCCTAGTGCAGTGAAACTTTGATTACCCAACTCTCTACTAGCATAGATCTTTGGACTAAAACCGACACAAAGAAAAAATAGACAACGCAATTAGAAGCTAGAGATGACAAATACAAATTGCTCAGTCAATTATAAAATAGCACAAAAATGTAATATATTGGTGAAAAATAGTCATTTTCCTTCGACCATATTTTTGAAATGACTAATAAGAATTCTGTCGAAATGATGTGATAATGGTGCGAGTTTTAGTCTTTAAAGGCTACTCTAGTAGCAGAGATTGTAAAAAATCGTTTGAAAAACTTGTTAATTTTACGGAAAAAACTCTTAATAAAACTATTAAAACTTACTAAGAAGGAAACCCTTCTTGGGATTTTTTTTAACGAAAAATTTACAATAGGTCAAAACAATGATTGTTAAAAAAAACTCCTAAAAACTCTAAAAATAATACACTAGTTTTTTAACACTATCTTCATGTAAATTTTACCTTAAAAATTTGTTTTAAAAAATCACGTTTGACAGTTTTTTTAACACTTTCTTTACTTAAATTTTGCCACTTGAAAATTTTATGTCAAAAATCCCAAAAAGGGTTTTCTTCTTCAAAAATTGTAACAGTTTTTACAAGAGATTTTTAAAAACAAATGTTAACAGCCATTGTTGGTAGGGTAAATCTTTAATCCATGCAAAAATAGTAAGTTAATCCTTTCCTCAACTTCTGTGTTTCTGGATCCCAATGTCTAAGCCTCTCAGATCCTAGTGGACTAGCTGAATCAAAATTTCACTGCACGATTATTTCATTCTCTACAGTTAGAGGAAAATCAAAAACTTTGTAAAAACTTACGTGTCAGGACATTGGGGACAAGTGTACTTGGCGACAGGATTTTTTGCATCATAAATACTATCAGGAGTCGTTGGGCAAAACGGTGGTAAGAGAACAGAATTCAGGATAGATATTTTTGCACCGTCATCCAAACAGTTACTCAAATAAGGTGAACCTTTTTCAACGCTCATTCTGGGCCGCTTCACACTGTTAGTGCTCATCGTTATGGCACCATCATCGACATCCATAATATTATCAGGCTTTCCATTAATTATGGTTATAGGTCTTTTTAGTGGAGCTGAAACCTTTGACCCATGTTGAGCATTCTCCGAATGATGAATGACCTTCATGGGAGTAGAACCTGTCTTGCCTGCAGTACGATTGAGGGCCAAGTAATCGTTGAGTGGCATAAGCTTTGATGTATATTTTGCACCCGGTGATAGGGTAATGTGCGAGTCAGCACTGAGTCGTTTGATCTTGATGTTATCCGATACTTGAGCAGAGTCTTTTTTGGAATTCTCTACGTTAACACTCCCCAAATCTAGGCTGACCCTTTTGCTGGCAATATTCCTAAAAGCAGGAGTACCTGGTGGAGCTTGGATTTTAATTGTTTCAGAGTTGAATGACAATTGAGAAGGCAACTTTTTCTTTGGAAGAGAATTAGGTAACAATGAGGTGGTGAATGTTGATGACTTGGGGGGTGAAAACACAGTGCGGTTGGGGACGGTGGGCACATCCGAGGTGAATTTAAGCAGATTTTCATTCGTTTTTTTGACATTCGGGTTTGATATAATATTATCCCCTGCTGCAGGTACAATAATTGGACTAGAGTTACTTGCTGGGGTCAACTTAGTGACCGTTGAGGAAGAAATCAAGCTGGCGGACTTGTTTGACGTAACCACTTTGGTAGTGGTTTTGGGTCCGTCGGCTATTTTCAATGTTGTTGATGTGACTATTGTTTTGGGGGATGAAGATTTCGGCAAGAATATAACCTTGTACAGTTTTCCGTCTAACGTAGTCATTCCAGATGGCTTTAAATTTCGAGATGCATTTTTTATTGCATTCTTCATTGCAACATCTTTGATGATGATGTTACTCCCTTTCTTAGCAAGATTCGTTGATACGTTCGACGAATTCACTAAAATGACATCTTGAGATGAAACCCCTTTAGTTTTTGGTGTTACATCTTTCAAGGACTCTTCTAAAGAGCTTTTTGAAGGAGGGCTGGAAGGTAGTTTTTTAGAATAATTTCGTGCAACATTATCAATAATCTTTTCGACATTGGACAGATTTGTGGTAATTGACTCTACAGTTTCGTCCTGTTCGGCAGCTGTATTTTCAGGTGGAACATCCTTAGTTTTGCAAACCTCACAATCTTTCTTCTTGACGAGAATGTGCTTGATCAAAGGTCTATCCGGCCATCTTTCTTTGGCATACTCAATGCAATTCATGCACAATAGGTGTACTGTCATGACAGAGGGAAGGTCCGATTCATTGTACAGAGTGAGTTTATTTTCTATAGTTTCTTGCTCCTGCTTGATTTCAGTTGTTGTTACCGATTGTTCTTTCAACTCCGATTCAAAATTCCGCACCGTCAATTTTGGTAATTGATCACTACCAACTCCTGAGGCTGCTGTTTTACCTTGTTTTGGAGGAGTTTTGCCTTCGGCGCCATTGAGGTCAATGCACAATCCATCATGATCGCTTTCAGCATCACTCTCATCGATAACCGCGGCATTCCCTACCGATTGCTTGTTTGTTTTGGTTTCTGATACACCTACAGTCACAGAAGAAAAGAGGGACTCCTTGGTAGTAGCTAGAGACTTGATTTCAGCTGGTTTGAGGCCACTTTCATTGGGACTTGGATCATTTTGTGGTGGGGGAGCCAAAATATTAGAACTTGCTTCTTCCCAGCAGACGTTTAAATTGTCGCTACTCAGGGGTTCGATCAAATGAGACTGATTGATGCTGCTGCTTGACGTACTGATGGTTCCTTTCAGTTCTTCTAATCTGTCCACAATTTGTTGGACCTGAGACGATTGATCTGGGCTAATAGGTTCTTCTTCTTGTTTAATTGTCACCTCTGGCGTTGTTTCTTGAGGAGTTTCATTATTGCTTACTTCCTCATTGGAACTAGCTCCTGTTACACTGACAATCTTCAGTCCACTTTCATTGGGATTATTGATAAGGGCAGTCAAATTTTTACAAGTTTCAGAGACAGCAGTTTCTTTACACATTACAGGATTATTCATTAAAGGTGTAGTCATTGATTTCTTGTCAGTTTTGGTAACTTCTTCACCACCACTAGAATATTCCTGTAATCCTGATTTCAACCTTTCAGAGGTTTTGCTGATTCTAGGAGTTGATTTATCATTCATCTTGGTTTTCATGCTGGTTCCTGACTTTGTAACGCTGGTTGCTATTTCTTCCGAATTTCTGTCCTCAGAAACAGAACTTTCAATGGCTTCTGGAGCAATTTTTGATGAATTCTGGGCAGAAATACAGAGGTTTCCACCATTTACTTCATTTTCCTCTAAAATTCCGCCCACAGCAGGAGAATTTTCATTGGTATCCGCAGTGGTTGTGAGTGATTTTGGAGCACTAATTCGTAGGTTCTCACCAGTTCCTACTTCAGTCTCAGAGTTTTTGTTCTCCAAAGCAGAATTATTGTCAATGTTGGATAAAATTTTGAGTAATTTGGGAGTACCCATCTGCAAATTTTTACCACTTCTTGCTTTTCCTTCCGAGTTAAGGTTTTCTGGGACCGGAGCTTCATTTAATTTTGGGGCAATCTTAGGTGTTAACGAATCTGCAGTTGGCAACTTTTCATTCTTTTCAGCCTCATCAGCAGGGTTCGGATTCTCTGAAACAGCATTCTCGTTGGCCTTTTGAATGGTTTCACGAGTTTCATCAGTTTTTGATAAGGTAGGATGATCTTTACCGGAGTTTTCAACATTATTCACACTCGTACTGATGACTTTCTTCAACTGGAACAGCGAGGCGTCAATGCGAGGCAGTCGAACTTCTGGTTTCATGAGTTTAATTTCACTATGATTGTAGGACACTAAACTTTCTGACTCCTCCAACGCCGAACTGTCTGACAAATCTGAGCTGGATTCCGAACTCTTGTCACTGGGATCGTTTTGTTCGCCGATGCGAATATGGTACATTTCATCATCAGAATCATAGTCACTAGAGAAGTCTCCTCTATCATGATAAGCATTTGGATCGATCTGCAAAAGTGGAAAGTAAACATTAGCTTCGAAATCAAAATGATAAATTCAATGATCGATGAAAAATAAGAGAGAAAAATTTGATGGGGAAAAAATACTACCAAATGAATGGCACTTATCACTTGAAGATTTCCATTGACTACTTTGCAGCCTAACCACCAGAAAGTAGAAAACTTTTTCAAAGAAATAAAAATCTGGGCAATAATTCGAAAATTTAAAGAAATTATTTTATTTCTAAAGAATTTAGAAAAGATTTAGAAAGAGATAATTTTTAGATTTTAGATTTTTTTTTTTTTTTTTTTTTTTTTTTAGAGAATTTTTTTTTATTTTTTCACATATTGACAGTGTAAGTCAGCAATCACTTAAATCGGTTTGTGACGTTGCAGACTTCCTGTCATACTTTATTTTCAAACAGAAAACTGATTTTTCTTCTCTGTGCGGAGAAAATTCTACAAAAACTTCAAGGAATGATATCAATTTGAGCTCCTTTAAAAAAATGACATAGAAGTGGAGATTTTCAGACCTCGCAAACAAGATATGTGATTGCGGACTTACGCCGTCGATATGGAGATCATTACCTGCCACTGGAAAAACCGTAAAGGGAATCAGCTTGGTCTATCACATTCAACAAAAAAAAAATTTAAATTGTCCAGTGTCAAGGAGCTCTTATTAATCATGATTACTAACAGTAGGGCAGAAGAAAGCCAGTATACATCGATGTCTTGGAGATTTAAGGTAGGTAAACATTTGAACGGGACATCTTAATTTGAAGTAACTTTGAACACGAACAATTTGAAAGAAAGCTTTTACCTAACCGAGAATTTATTTGTGACAGGGAAAAGACCAAAAGCTCACGGTATCTGCCAATTTAAACTTTTTGCCCCCTAAAAGAACCTGTGCATCCCTTAAACTTCAAATCTTGCTTTCTCAAAACTAAGTCGGCATAGTATTTTTCCTTTCTGATAAATGAATCTGTTTGAAAATCTTCAAAAGAAAACTAGAAATGTTTTCCTTTTTTATCATTTACAATGAGATTTTTCATATTTGTATTCCTAGAGATAATGACAGAGGGAACTTAGAGGATCCAGGTTTACTGGAGTTACATTCGACAACAAAAGTTCAGCTATAAAGTTCTATTTGTCAAATTTTTTTTTTTTCAGTTCTTCCTGAAATTTTTTTTTAAAGATTATGCAAACAAACTTGTTGAAATTTCAGTATCAGCTTTCATTTCGGCTTCAGGGTTCCAAGGAACCTACAGGAACCCTCCAAAAAATGTCTCGGACTGGAAATGTCTAAACTAGGATCTGCCTGAAAGAGCATACCACTCACCGATGGGCAAACTTTTCGCACTCTGTGCTTTGCCTATAATCAAGTTGTAACATCTCAAGATGAAGATAATTTAGATTAATTGATGAGCGAGATGGTAAAAGGAAATGAAAACTGGGGCTTGAACAAAGGCGTGTCCAAGACAGAAAGGCTGCACGGCCACAGGAAAACATAGAGCTCTGTAGAATGATCATCGCCTCAAAGGGTGCAGGGGTTATGACAATGGCACTAAAATTAAAAAATGCGTAACTCTATTGCGATGTTGTAAAATCTCTGATCATATTTTAGTCTTTCAAAAGGAAACGAACCACAAAAATATATACTTGAAATTTCTCACGTGAATATTTTTTAATAGATGATGAAAGTTTACAGAAAATTTTAAGGGAAACTATTTTGGTGAGGTTTATTTTAGGGGGAAAAAACATGAGCACAGATAATTGAATTGTTGCAAACTGAGATACTTTCAACTACAACTTTAGCAACTGATAAGTATCTAAAAGTTCGGCTGGCTCTGGGGGGAAAGATATAGACTATGTAGTTTTTTTTTTTTTTTTTTTTTGGGGGGGCTTTGAAAGCGGGGAGAAAACCGAGTTCCGGCAACTACTGCTCGCATGTGCCAGGAACGGGCGGCCAACCCCACCCCCCCCAACAGTTGCAATCAGCTGACAGGGGGTTCGAGAGAGCTACCCGCACCCCGCACACACAGGACTGAGGCATGGTCAGCAGCGCGCGAGTGGGTTCGGACCCCGACTACAAACCTCTACACCCCCACCAGTCACAAGGACTGGTGGTTCTCCCGGCGAGATATCCCGACCAGACGAGGCGGGCCCGATCGTTCCTCTCGCGGGTATGCAAAGACTATGTAGTTAAATACATGAACATCCAGCAGCCTGATTGTTGAAATTTTGTGTTTGTTGGGTAGACATAGATGACATAGGTTAAAATACGGAGCGTGATTGGTTGGCTATGTCTTATCCCTGCTCTATCATGCCTTTGTCAGATGGAGTGTAGGACATACTGTCAGAAATTTAAGAGGTGCCTTTAGCTTATCGAGAGGTCCACATGACATAGGCACGACAAAGCAGCGATAAGACATAGCCAACCAATCTTGCTCCGTCTTTTAACCTATGTCGCCTGTGTCTACTCAACAGACACAAAATTTCAACAATCAGGCTGTAGGGAAGGAGAGCCATTGCAATATCAATTGTCAAAGTGTGAAACCACATATCTTCTTATCAGAGTATTTCAAAATTGTTGCTCCTATTTTATTTTTTCATAGAGAAACATGCGAACTTTACAGCTTGAAATGTTTACAGAATATTCTGCTAACAAAGAAAAAGAATCAAGGGCGTTTTCAAGAAATTATGATGATTACTATCTCAAATAATACAAAATAAAGTATGATAGGAAGTTTGCAACATGATTTCGCACTTTGGCTATCAATATGATTCTTGGGGATTAGCGAAAGTCAAAGGAAAAAAAGCAAAAAAAATGTATGATTCTATTGTAAAAAGTATTATGCTCCACGGCAGTGAAGTGTGGCCTTTGTTGAAACAAACCCAAGAAAAATTCAGCCTCACCTTGATCAAGACTGCATCAAGCATATCCTCCGTGAGATCCATGGTATAATGATTAAACTTCGTGTCTTAGAGATATGGTTGAGCTGTTTGTCATACTAGTTCATGTACTCTCGCAGAATTGAAGGATGTTCACCTGTAAAATAAAAAATAATGATGATGATTTCTTCAAGGTAGATAATTATGTATAAAACTAATTTTAAATGCAAAAAAATTTAAACCGCGTCGACCCATTTTAAGTGCGATTTTTCAAAAATTAAATCTGTGGCATGATTTTGCAAATTTTCAACAGTGCTTTACTTTTCAAAAAACGATAGAAATTTTGAGAGAAAAATTTGGTCCTCTATAATTTTATGAAAGATACAAAATACATTTGTGTCCCCCAGAATAGAGCACCTTAATGGGGAGAGTATGGCCACTGCAGTTACCACCTTTGATTGGCTCATTGCCAGTTATCTTACGCTGAATGGAGCCTTCTAGGGCCCAAAATGGCGGACACTATGAAAAAGTTTACAAAAAAAATGACTCAAAATGTAGTTTTATTTGCATATCGTAACGGGAACTGCACAAAAATGCATCATGACAACGTATTTACATAGTTTAATGGTTAATCATGTGCAATTTTCAAGAAAAATCATTTTGGGATGTACAACGTTGGCAGCAAGTACGGTTAGTGATAACCATCAAAGGTTGGCAATAAACCCCCCCTCCTCCCATCAGCAAAAATCAAAACAAAGCCCCACCATTTTAGAGATGGGGCCGAATGGCCAAGCCATACTCTCCCAAAAGTACTCTACCCTGGAACCAAAGTTCCAAAATTAATTCATGCTTGAACACACTCCTATATTTGAATTAAGGAAAAAATCTAAAATATGAAGAAACCAATGATGCTTCCTGAATCTAATACTTATTCTAAACATATTTATTGAAGATGCATGGAAATGGAGTTTATAGCCGTTTATAATGATCGTACGACACAGTCACAAAATCAAAATAGCTTATCTCTTATAGCTTATTAATCAAAATAGTTTTTCTCAAAATCAAATTAGCGGCGCTTACATCATTTAGAAAGTTATTAGTTTAATCATGGGGCTTTTTCCAAGATTTCTTTGAGACACCCCCCCCCCCCTCATAAATTTTCCTTTTAGGTAAGGAATGTCACCCTCCCCTTTGGATTCTCCTTTGAAATAGCAGCCACCTAATTCAAACTCCTGCTTTGGGGAGATTCCGATTTGACATCCACCTATTTCATAATGCAAGTAAGAGGCAAGACTTCTTTTTCATGAGTGATTCTGATTCAATACTGTGTCAGCGCAAATACCATTCGCTCTTATTCCCTAATTCTTAAAATGACAAATATAATCTTCTGAATGATTAGCACCTTTACCTACACTTTTCACTCTGCCAATAGGTATAGGTATGAGGCTTACGATGAATTCCTAACCTCACTTTTCCTTGGCATGTAAACTGATGTCCATGGAATGACACAGAAGGACACAACCTGGGGGGGGAAAGGGCTCAATTTGATGCAAATTAAAAAATCAGGACGTTTCATTAACACACTTGGACACTTTTAAATCAAAAAAATAAAACAAGGTTAAAATCTGAAAAACAATCACTTTCGGACCCAAGTAGCTAGACACGTCTCCGTTTTTTAATTTGAATAAATTTTAACTTTTCCCCCCAGGTCCAGTTCTTGTATGCTATATATTGATTGGGTTGCCTTAATTTCTCTTATGGAACTAAGACATAGGTACACAGGCAGCCCAAGATCTTTTGGATCTTTTTGTTTACTCCTTTTATCACTGCAGTCTTTCATATGTACCATCACCATGTAACGCTGTGCTGGTCTCTTATGATTTTAATTTCTTTTTTATTTTTGTAATTTTTTAGCTGTTGATAATGGTGTTGTGAGACACCGAAACATCCCCTGTATTTTTATGTATTTTAGCCTTGTTTCCGCTGTGTCCTTGAATTCTCTTATGTCTGTAGTAAATCAGTGGCTTAAGTGCAAAACCACGTGCCTCCATTTCGATGTCTCAAAGTCTCTGCTCCTATCTCATTTTTGCGAAGAGAAACAAATCAACAATATAGCTTGAAGTTTCTGCGGAATATTTTGCTCGTAGAGCAAAAAATCAAGGGAGTTCTCAACGAAATAAGTTGACTAATTTTTCAAAGAAAAATAAGATCAGACCAAAGGTCTGCAACGTTGTAAACGGAGATACCTGCGTAGTTTCGCACTTTAGCCATCAAGATTTATTTATTTATTTATTTACTTCATGACAAATGGTAGGTACCTAAATCATGCAGGGAGGAAGAAAAGAAAAGGGTGAACTTGGATGGTGATATTGCATAATTTCAAAACAATTATCTCCATTTTAAAAAGTATGATTATGATGTATGGAGTAGGTACCCATTATTATTATTATAACCTATGAAAAGATGAGCCTAGTTACTAAAATATTACTAACTTCACAAGACCTTTGTTTCTACACCAATGAGATTTTAGTGATTTTCACTTTATTTACGATTTATTGATGCGGAAAATATGAAGTTAATTGGCAGGTGACAGCATTGGAGTGAGAGAGGATCACTGTTGGAGGCAATATTTTTTTTAATTGACAATTTTTTCCAGAGGTGGCAATACTGATATGAGCAAATTGATTTCTCGGTGCAAAAAATTGGATACTACAATTTTGGACCGGTGATGGGTGATGGTCAATTGCTTTTTTCTCACATTTCTAAGACTCTCTGAATGTTTAGAGTCCCTCTTTGATTGATAATTCAATTACTTATTGTGGGTCACTTAGCGTCCATTCCATATAAGTTTATGTAATTACCCACGCACTTCAAAAGTGAGTCGGAAGATGTGCCATTTTGTTTCTGGTTACCTTAGAAGATCAGCCATCTTGGTTTTTGAACACAAGACATTTTTATCTTGGTTTTTTACTCAATTCTGAGAAGCCAGTGAAAGAGCGACATTCAAGGTCGTGACTGAAAACAATGTTTCCTACTGTTTAAGGAACATGGATGAAAATGCTCAGCGAATTCTGAAAGAGCTAGATCTGAAAAATAAAATAAATTTAGAAATTAGTCGGCATGAAAACATACAGCACTTTTTAAAGCAATGCAACGAATTAAAAAGAAAGAAATTAAGGAGCCATAGTCACTGCAACACCGATCATTAATAGATACTGAAAGTAAACATACCTACAGCAAGGTAAAACTTATTTGACCTGACAGTGAGAGGGTCCAAAGTCAAAGTTAATGAGGGTTGCCATTATCGCTATCAATGTCTATAGTGCCTTTTGAATGTTAAATTTGAGTTTCTATACCATCTTACCATTGAGTTCACTCTAATTTTCAAGCAAATGTTTGAAAAATAATTGAAAACGATGTGGTATGAGTTTCCTTACCCCAGTATGACAACCTACGACTCGCCATGCGAACCGCCCAGGGTCGATTAAAATAAAATGGTGAATAAACCTGCGACAGCGCTGAACTAAAATGTATGGACAGTGGGTAAGCAGACGGTATTGAGATTGATTTGATTCAGAAGTACCATTAAAGTATAAGGCATCACCGTAATTCATCTCTAGAAACATTAAAGCTGAATTGTTCGTGTGGGCGGTGCACAAATCAAATCCTGGGTAACCTGTGACTTTTCCGAGGACAACCCTGACACTCATGAAAAAAGTCTAAATAATCATGAGTGAATATGTTGAGAAAAAGCTTAAATTTACTTACGTGTACTTCTAAATAGAAGTTTTCGGAAAATATCAAACTAAGCCAGGGTCATTTTGAGCTCAATTTAAAGAAACTCAAATACTCAATCGCCCAGTCCGGCGAATCATGAAATACGATCTTGAGCTAGATTCTTGGCAGGAGTACTTTTGGCAACACAGTGGATTGAACACTGAGAGTGTTTCCGCTTTCGTTAAAGAACGAAGTTTAAAAAATTTGTTCGTACCTTCAGGTGATATCTAGACAATTCTAAACGTATTCACATACACGAAATATACACAATATATTTCGGCGAGAATCTATAGTTTGAGTAGGATTCACACAAGATCCCGATACATACACATGCACATGAACAAGATAAACACGCCGACAAGAGGGGGAAAAGGGATAAAGTAGGGAATTTCCTTCGGAAGCCCTCTACGCAAAAGCATAGAAAATAGAGTCAGGGTTGCCACTTGATGGGAATTTCTCACAGTTCAGATTACCTCTTTCCCTGGGAGAGGGAAAATCATATTGGAAACCTCACTAAAACGTAATGATCTCGATTCATCGATTCCATAAACTGCGTCACTCATTTTGAACGATACGAAATGAAAATATGACTTACATATATTTCTGTTCTCAGATTGAGAAAAACCTGACTTACTTACCTACAATGTCACTAATAGAGAATAAGGGGTCATTCAAGTAGCTCTGACTCATGTTTGGATAGCAACCATGTCAGGGAGTGTGAAGTTGTGGTGGTGAAGCCTCAATTAGATCTATAAATAATTAGTAGAGGGTGAAACGTCGAATCGACTTACTTTTCAATGACTATATGGATGGATTGTCCTGAAGCAACGAGCCATCAGCAACTCAGACCTCATGCGCAGTCGATGCGTATGATGAAGGTTTCAAAACAAGCCTTTGCCCTCGTGAAAAAAACTGTCTCAAATATAATCGTCTTGCTACACTCTCCCAAATAGCAAGGGTTAACACTTATCAATTTTTGTAAAACAATTATTAAGCTCATAAAAATCGTCAAGGCGACTGTCATTTCTTTGAAAGATTGTTTTTCCCAAAGTGTTTTTAACCAATGAACCCCTCTGGCAAGTACCTTTGGAGTGTTTCTTAACTTTATCGGGAATGCAGTATGCCTCCAAAGCTTTAAAAATGAGTTGTTGTGGTTGGAAGATTTCTATTTTTATAGGAAGACTTCCGAATGTTTTAAGCGTTTTCAAATGGACGCAATACATAGGGTACTCATGCTAAAATTAAGAAACCCTGGGGAAACAAAATCAAAAGGAGCTATGTTGCTCGTAAATTTTATGCACACAGCTCCTTTTCATAGAATTCATCATTACTGAGTTCCTTTTAACGTTAATGCGTCAAGATATACTGGGAAATTTTTAAATATGATTGATGTGATGTAGTGGGGTGCAAAGGTCTCATTTGGAAAAATACTTGAAGATTTTAGTTACTCTGGGCTGCTCTGGAAAATTTAAGAAACAGAAATTTTGTGAAATAGCGTCACTTGAAGTTTGAGATGAACAGATATTTTTCTCAGGTACTAATTATCTTCATTATTCCTTACCCCAGCTACTTTAATGACGGTTTTCGTACTGTCTGGATGTCTCTCATCTCTCAAGGATAGAATGAAAGTGAAAATGAAAACTCAACACTTAAAATTTTCTACTAGAGCCCTCAAGACTGATGCCATAATATGAAGAGCAGATTTTGAAAACAGCATTAGAGGCACATTGGTTTTTTTCTAATTAAAACATTCCTCAAAAATTGATGGGTGGATATCATGAAATCATCTCGAAATAGCCTGGCTACAAGTTTTTATCTCTCAGTCAAGGAGTTCTTCGTCTTTCAAAGATCAAGACGATTGTGAGTTTTTTTTAGTGGATATCAAAATTATTTTAATCACGAATTCATCCTCAATGTTTGATTTGCTTTCAGTTTCACATCTCGCAGCCTTGATTTGAATACCTTATATTTTGTAGTATGTAGGTTAAGAACGAAATTTTAGGCTGGATACTCAAATTTTCAGGAACTAATAAGGAAATTTGATATTCTTATTGGCAGAAGAAAAAATGAGTTAATTACCAATGCTGACATTTTCTAGATCAAAAGGGTAAATTAAACATTCTCAGTTAACGCGAAATAAAAAACGCAGATGCATAACATTTATTCAATTTATTATATTTTTCAAGCTTGAGTTATAGATTAAAGTACAGAACGACTGGTTTCGATACGACTCAGTAGTCGAGTGCTAAATAACAATTAGGTGAAAATACTGCACTGACTTGGTCACTTACACACTAGCGCAACTGAAATCACCGTCCTCAAACGGCGTTGGAATACTTGCCTACCCATAAATAAATATGTACACATGTGAACTGGTGTTTGTAACATTTAAAGGACATATCTGATAAGAGAAAAATTAAAAGTAAAAATTATGTGAAATATTGTAACATTACAATGATGAAAACAGGGAATCGTGGCAAAAAGGTCACATTTAATTCTGGAGCAGTTCTTTTCGGCAATTTAAAAAAGTTGTATTGCTAGACAACTGTCATACAGGGAATTTAAAACAAACAAGTTCTGAATCTGGAGATGATTTTGAAAAAATGCCTGTGAGAGAAAATAAACAGTTACCTCACAAAGATTACAGTCAGAGCGTACCGCTATGAGGCAAAAGAAGTCTTACTCTTCTGACAAATCTTAAAAATTTGCCACAATTCCAATTGTAGCTTCGTTGAAATGCAACTCCTTTTACACCATAGCATCTAACCGCCTTACCTCAAACTGCTATGGTACTGATTAAAATAGTATCCTAAACCAATGCCTTGAGGAATAATACCTCTTGCATTTTAGGTGTCCTATTTAAATAATCCCACAAAGCAATCGAAGATTAAGTGTTCAGACTATAGCCTCAAATTAATTACGAAGCTGAAAATTTATACACAGTCCAATTTTCAGTGTTTATTCAGGAGGTTCTTCACTTTCATTCGATAAAATAACTGCAGCTTTCCTTTCAATTACCGGAAAAGTATTAGCAGATTTGTTTTAGAAAAATGGAGCACATATAGATTCAATTGAACAGGAACACACCAATTTGCGTTTCGAAAAAAAAATGAACTGAAGACAGTTTTGTATTCAACAAGTTATGAATTTTCTCCTTCCTGAATTCGGAGAAAAATATTTTTATGTGAAAGTAGTTGTTAAACTCTGTCGAAGATATTGAGTCTTACGGAGGGATAAAACTGCCAACTTTTTTTTCTTGATTCAAACTTGGTCTGCTTCTGTTCAACTCGATTCGTATCCCAGAAAGAATTATGTGATGCTGTCTGGGATTAGTCAATGGCTCAAATCATTGATCCTTCAATGTAGGGGCAAACTTCAATTTCCTCAAAAACCCTAGAAAGCATCGAGGTTTTACGGAGATCAAGGCTCACAGGGAAATTGAGATACACCCTTACATTTGAACGTCGATGAAATAAAGTCTTTTAATAACGTTTTGCTCCAAGAAACCCTTTAAAAACAAAGAGTCAGTGCTGGGAGGGACTGAAAAATTTCACCTCAAAATGGTAGGGACTGAAAACAATTTAAACCTAAAAATAATAAAAACAAAATTGATTAGGTACCTAAAATCAACAACTTAAGAGGGGGAAAGTAAAAAAATCAAATATTTACACAGCAGACTGAATATTAATAACATGATCCTTACGACTAGTCACCAGCTTCGTGAAGAATTCATTTGATGATCGACGAATTTTAACGGAAGCCATTTCAGAAATTTCAATTCACTTGCTCACAAGAAAAAAAGTTCGACTTGAAGCAGTTTCACAAAAGAAATGCAGTGCTATAATTAACTAAGTAAGTATAATTTTGAATTACATATCATAACAAAAAGTTATCAGAACGAGGGCAGTTTTTTTACCAGAAACAGCAGAGGGACTTTAAAAATAAAATTTTTCTTCACCAACGATCAACAGTTGATGGAACATCGGTTAAATCTAATGAAAAACAACAGGCAGCGCCAAAAAAAATTTACAGATACATTCTATGTTTAATACTGAATGATTCTCTGTATTGATTACATTTTCCCAATTGTTTATGGACTATTCCCGATTCTCATTCGATACTTGAAATTAAGATGAACTGTGACTGAATTTTTTTTTTTTTTTTTAAAAATTAACGCCAGGAGGCGAAATACATTCATGCATTTAAAGAGTAAAAATTACACACTTAAAAAGTTTCCCTTGTTAAAACACCTCAGTGGGCCCTTAATGAGCCACTAGACGAAGTATGAATTGAAGCACTGCGCAACATGTTCTCTCTTCAAAATTTTACAAGGGACACGAATCACACGATGGAAAGTCTGAAAATTAACTTCTAAACAAGAAAAAACGCTGATTAAATGAGAAAAATACAAGAGACAGCATTTGTACATCAAACTTCCATTTGATTCGTGATAAAATGACTCAATACATCTTGTCCAGGAGTTGCTTTCTGAACTCCTTATTTTGTGAATCTTTTTCTACATCAAATCTTGAAGAAGAAACGTGTGGCTTGTCTGTCAAGTTCAAGCCTTGTCTAGTCGCCCAGTAGATGAAGTTGATGTTGATTTCTCTACTCAATTTCTGACCAAAGCATTTTCAGGAATTGTATTACTGCCATTAAAATAAAATAAAAAAAGGAACTTTAGTCACGGGAAAACAAGATGGCTTTTTACTTTCTTCAGATGTATATGCATTTAAAAGATATAACAGTTTAAATATGACTAGTCTACATACATCAGTCCGATTTGTTACTGATAATGCCTGGAATTTAAGCGCTATTAATTGGAGAAATGCCTCCTTGATGACAAAATTGATACCATGGACGCTAAAATCCAAGTTGTACATGCTTGTTGATTCTATTTCTAGACAAGGGTTTTTTTTTTATTTTTCTTCTTTAACCAAGTAAATAATGTTTAATGAGAAGGCGATAGTGTTCCAGTACGAATACAATCAATTAGGTCTTGAAGAGTAATATTTAAATGTAAGCTGATGCATGTACAGATATATAAAGAGAATTATTGTCGTGTAAGGTCTCGGTGAATTGTGAAAAACAACAAGCAAGTCAAAAACAATGGACAGACAAAATTCTTATTCAAATAGTCAGAGCACATTCATGATTGGTAACAGGGTTGCCACAGTATTTAGAAAACGAAATTTCCTCACATTTCCCTATCACATTTTCGTAGAATTCTCTGACAATTGAAGATATGCCAAACAGTTAAAAAAGACATGTATTTTGAGATATTTTTCATGCAAATTTTTCTATCAAACCCATCCTGGAAGGCAAATACAAGTGACTTAACAATTTTTTTCTGACTTTTTAAAATTCCCTGACATTTCCCACTTTTCTCCGTATTCCCTGACTGAGGCAACTGTGGTACGCATCCATGTTTAACATAATTTGTTTAACACAATATTCAGGAATAGTATAACACAATTCTGATGCAAAGATGTGCGTATTTTAAACTAAAGCTAAGAAAAATGTCTGCCCCATTTTGAGTTGGATGCTGCTCCAAAAAATGTCCAAAACGTTTGAAACATACCTGCTTTTATGCTTTGTTTTTGTGAGATCATGAAACTAAATATTTAGAGAGTGTAGAATACAATAAATGGATGGGTAAGATATGATATTAACGTGTGGTATGAAAGTACCTTCGTACATCATTGCTTATTTTAGAATTCGATAGGAAAAATTAGCTAGGAGGATTTAAAAAAGGAAAAATCAGCTTACACATGAACAAACAATACGGAAATAAAAAATAAAAATTCAGAAACAGCCGCAAAAAAAAAAAAAAAAACAAGTTGAACAATTGATGTGACTTGCAAGCATCATACAATAATGCTATCGTATGGAAGGAAATTCAATTTAATTCAGACTTTAATGTTCTATTTTACTTTCCAATGACTGAATAGATTGGATTCAATTCCCCAACCAGTACTCAATTTTTATTGTCCGATTGAAACATTGAGTGAAACGAAAAAATAATCACAAGCTGTCAAAAAATGGATCAACCGGGGCAATTACTAGACCATGGTTCACGTTACAGAAAGTGGTAGAGCAGAGTCAAGTGCACAGCTCAGTGTTTTGTTAAAGATTTCATTTGCTTTAGTGAACCACGGTCCTATAAATGCACTAATGTAACTGCCTTTGAACCCTTAAACAATAGCCCAAGTCACTCACTGACTCAGCTTCTCAACCATTACTTTTCAAGGCAAGGACTATACATAGAACTATCCTGATTTTTTTTTAGTACAGACTTTGTCCAGTGACCCATTAATAAACACAGGAAAGTGCTGCAATATGAAAAGTAAATTACTTTCGATGTACGTGTAGACATTTCAAACATTCCATAGAGCAAGGAAAGTTTGGCATCATTCCTTGTGTTAACAACAAAACAAAGAGAAGCAAGATTTCCTAGCTAGCAGTCTCACAAAGGATACAAAAAGATTCGAAAATATTTTGAATGCTAGCCTGAGTTCATTTGAATACAAAAAATCTATGTGTATAAACTTTTTGAATAAATTAAATAAATAAATAGATAAATAAATGTATTGAATGAATAAATACTGCACCGAAAGGTAGTGGCAAACAGAGGCTGGGATCAGCAGAACCGACACGTTGGTTCGAGAATTAATGAAATAAAGTTCTGTGGACTGGTGTTCCGGTGTAGAGGATTTACACAGCAGCAAGCTACCATATAGAGAGGGAGGTAGGATCATCTACCAGTGCGAGTCGCCACTTGGTTGGGAAATATGGCTAGGTGATGCACTTTGAGTCATACCTAGAACAATAGAAAGTATGCTGTTAGGACACCTCAATCGTCGATATGAGAGCTATAAAGGAGACTCATGATTTCAAAACTGGAAACGAGCAGGGTGACTTGATTTTTTTGGATAGCATTTCCTGACTTTTCCGTTTCTTTAATGATACAAAACACAATATTTACTCATATTCCCCTGACGTCTATTAGATGTAGAGTATGGAAATGCAATGGGAAAAAAATTGTTGATCCAGATCTTTCAAAATGGACCTGATGCAACCTTTCGCTGGAGCATAAGTAAGGGTTGTTTCTAATAGAAAATGGCTCAAAAATCACGATGAGTTCATCAACTAAGTCTGAAATGCACTCCTAACTTCACACTCTGCGTAAGAAATTCACGTGTTTTGGAGCTTCCCACTTCAAAAATGACAACACGGCACAGGTGAACATTTCATTTGAGAAGTCGTCCCTTCCAACCTCTGTGCAGTAGGATACTGCACAATATTCAACATGGCCGACGCCAATTCGCAAAAACTGGCCAAAACTCATGTGCTAGGACGAAACTCTAACCATTTAATAACATCCTGACGTGTTGACATTCACGTTTTTGTCGTAAAGATCCGTCTTGATAGCGTCGGTTATGTTAAGTATTGCAAAACATTCTAGTATGCAAGGATTGAATGAAATAACTCCTCTAGCAAAATGTTCACCTGAGCCATGGTAGCGTTTTTGAAGCAAGATGGTCAAAAAAACGCAGATTCCTTATGTAAATTGTGAAGTTAGGAGTGCATTTCAGACTTTTCTGATGCACTCAACATGATTTTTGACCCATTTTTGATAAGAAGCAACTCTTATTCTTGTTCTAGCAAAAGTTTGCAACAGGTCGATTGGAAAAATTATATTTGAGAGCTTGGAGGCAGAGACTGTTCTTTACTATCATATCGACGGTGAAACTACCAGACCACGTATCTCGTTTGCGGTGTTTAAAAATCTCTACTCACATTTTATTTTTTTGAAGGAGATCAAATCCATATCATTCCTTACAATTTTCACAGATTTTTCTCCGCACAAAGAGGAAAAATTGCGGAAGTTTTCACGAACTTCAGTGAGTAGTATTCTATTTAAAAAATAAAGTATGACAGGAAGTCTGCAACGTCGCAAACCGAGATACGTGGTTTGGTAGTTTCACCGTCGATATGCTCATCTTGAGGTGATTCTCAGTAATTTAACGACAAAACAAAATCTATTGAACCACTCCTTAACTTGGCGAAATATATCATATTTGTTATGTACTGCTGAAAACCCTACTGTGAACAGGTATGTTGCACACAAAAGACACAACCAACTGAGTAAACTCTACAAAACACGAGCTGCACAAAAATCAGAAATGCAACGGTAGCAAACAAAACTTAGTTACTGAAAGAAAGAAAAAGATATTTTTGGATGTGAGATGATGTGAAAGGAAAGTCTAGCTTGAGCTTGGAATGGCAATGCCCAAGATATTTATCAGCCGATGTTTAACCTCCTCTGGTAAGTACCCAACAAGGCTTCAAATGAGGCTCTCTTTAATACCATCCAACACTACCGTGCTTAGGAGAAATGTGATATGAGCCTTCAGGAATTACTAAAATTTCCCTGGTAAAACAATAATTTTTGAGGAAAGTTATCAATATTTTTCCTTGAAATTTTCACATTCTTTGAATCAAGTTGCAAGTGAAATTCACTGAAAAATTAGAGGAAAGATATCCAAGAATTTCCTTGAAAATTCTTGTTTTATTGGAGGAAATTTAATAACACTTAATGGCTTATACAGCGTTTTTCTTTAACTTGACGGAACAGGCCTGAAACACATAGATGGTAGAAGCATAGTTTTTGTCAAAATAACAGCAAACCACGAATTTCATCGTCTCCCGCATAAGGGGACGTATGTCAATTGCACCGCTTCAGTAATTCTTACTCGCATTTTATTTATTCATAGGGAGATCCTCACATGAATTTTCTTGAATTTCTAATGATATTTCATTGCCCGTGTGAGAATGGACTTGAACATTTTCAGACTGATTCATGCAACGGTTTTCCAATGAAAAAATAAAAAGTTCCAAGAAATATTGAAACAGCACAGACAAAATAAGTTTCTTCATGTGGGAAACGATGATTCTTGTGAGACAACTTGCAACGGCTGCATCTTGAAATTCTTTGCATTTTCTCATGGTAAAAACTTACAAGTTACAAATAGAAAATTTTCGAGAAAGTTAACCCCCCACTCTCCTTGACAAAAACAGAAAAACAGTATAATATTGACACAAGTCTACTAAGAAAGTTGCAATTTCCTATTTTCAGTACGCAACCTAAGTAGAGGTTGCTACTTAACGAAACATTCACTCATTTGATGATTTTGTGTCAGCAAGGGAATGTTTCCTTGAAGGTAAAATCATTCGCCTCAGTTGTGAAAGTGAGTTAAGTATAAAATATCCTTAACTTGCAAAGAAACGGATTTGGATTTTCTATATCAGGATGCGGTGCATGTCCATAGCTTTAAAAGGCTTTAGTATATCCCACCAAAACACTCGTCAGAGCCTACTGTAAAAGTTGTTCTCAAAATGAAATAAGGCAAGACAAAACAAAGATTAATTTGTTTCAAAGAGTGAGTTTGTTCAATGGGTCAGTGACGAAAAAATCGATTGTGATGTCGCTGAAGTGGCAGTGAGGAAGTCTTCATTTGCTGATTAGCTGACGCATAGTCAAAGACCTGGATATGTCATTGCGGCTGCCAACTCTAATTGGTCAGACTACTATCAGTTTTATCTCGCCTATGAAGTGCTTTTTAAACATTTTTGATAGACTTGTAGGTTTTTTCATAGGATTTTGCATCAGGCTCAACTGTCAGATACACTGCAGTTATCCTACGCCACTGAACCATTGATAGGAGAAGAATGGGATGAACACATGCTACCTGGAGTGTATGAGATATGCTCTTGGGGGTTCAGTGAGGTGCTCTCTGTCGCTGCGGACGGAGGAGGCGGCATCGCGAAGATGGGATTGGCTGAGTTGTTAGGTGGCGCAGAGTTTGAGGTCGGTTGTGATGTGACCGGGCCTTCGCCGCCATCTTCCTGGTCACTGTCCTTCTGTAACAGCGTCAGGTCAACAAAATTATGAAATGAGGGTAATAACATAACGCAACAAAGTTAAAATGCAAGAATTAAAAGGCGAACTTCAAGTGAAAGTTGACTTTGAACCTGGACGCAATATTACGAATGGGCAATACTAGCATACACTTTGGTAGGAATGGGTCACTAAACCGTGAACAAATTTTGACTTGCGAATAAATTTTTCCAGAGGTAAATGACGCTTAAGACACAATGCGCACTTAGGAGTGCAAAATAGTAATTCAAAAAGCGCAACTTTTCCGCAAATTTAAAACACCCCAGTTTCACCGAACTGAATGATATCATTCGGTACGAATCAGAAACAAGCACGGGTTTCTACGACTTCCGTCAAATACTTTTTGCTCCTCGCATATGAAAACAATAGAAAAGTTTGAACTGTTTTTTGAAAATCAAGGAATTGAATCTCATTCATGTTGTATGTAGTAAACAAGCAACAATTCCACAGAGGAATACATTTTATTTTAACAAACATACATGGAAAATAAGATTGGATAGCAATTTGACTACCGTAGTGCATAATTTTCATTATTTTCCCGCCATTCCGGCGCGTTTGAAATTCCTTTGAGTCTTAGGACTTTTTAATGGCAGGCTTGTTTGGGATTTTGGCTTCAAAAATATGCGATAAATCACCATGTAATCCACGTTCCAAGTACTTTCGGAATATTAAATAAAAAACGCAAGGTTCAGTGATACATAATGATGTATTCCCAGTCATATATGATGATTCTGGTACAACGTCCTTGTGCAAGCACTAAATGAAACTTTCAACATGCAGTACGCATAGTCAAAATGGCACTCTAAAAAAGAATTGAAAGAGCGATGAATTATTTTGATATATTATTTCAGTGAGTTAAAATTTTATGACCGATCAATAGATGATGAATGTGGTATTGGTATGCCGTTTTGATCGGATGCCGTATGCAGGTATTGCTAAATAATGTGATCATTAAAATTGCTACTTCATGAGTTACATGATGTGTAATGTGAACACAAGGAATGCAAATATTGTTAGGCCTCCACAATTACATGGAGTTTTGGTAAAAAGGTCAACGCAGCGCACTAATTAAAATTTTGTCTAATTTTTTGCTCCATTTGCAATTTTCATTAAGATATTTACACAAGTCGCACTGTTTGTAGGAGATTAAAATCACTAACAATAAAGAAGAGAAAAAAAGCAACTCAATGTCCACAATTTTTCCTTGACCAGCCAGTCGAGAACTATGAGCACCCAAGGCAAACACTTCTAGTTCTTGAAAGGGGACCCTCATAGACATTGAGTGGAAATAAAATGCTAAAAATTGAGGACACTACCAGCTTCATGCTATGCTGCTGGACTAAAAATTCAAGCTAGACTCATAAAATCATCTTCCTGTTACATTATAAAAACCGAGTCCAATATTCATCTATCACCAATCCTTAGATGGAATCAAAATATGTTTTTTCAAAAACTGTCCATTTCTTGACACGTTCATTTCTCAAAAGCTTGGGCTCCTTGCTGAGGAGAAATCAGTACCTTCTTCAATTTATTATTTGAGATCTACCCAAATATCTGATTGAAGAATAATTGTGGAGAACTTTCTTTGCTTTCTTGTGTGTGATGAGAAACACCTAAGTGTTTAGGATTTTTATGCATTTATGATACTTGAGAAATTCTGAGAAAGAATGAAGACGATGATTACTGCGTGTGTATGAATACCGGTGAAAAGCATACAATTTAAAAAAAGGAAATTCTTCTGATATAAAATTGCATATTTACCGAATGAGTAAGACAAAATATGTGACAAGAATTTATTCTTCCCAAGTTTCAAATTATCTTGGCAAGAGGGTTAGACTTTTCTAAAAAAAAACTCTGCTCACATTTTTCAGGAAAATATCGTTTCGGGTCGTCCACGTTGGTCTTCTGATTGAAGACCAGATAAGCATACTACTTAAAGAACTACCCACCTTATAATTGTTACTTCTGGGTTGACTTGTTCTCACACCATCGTCCCTCTAAAAAGGAGAGAAAAGGAAACACAAAAGGGCCAAAAATAAATAAAATGAACCAAAATATGCACAGAAAAACAAAAATAATGGAGGGAAAATTGAAAGGAACTAAATAAAGGAATAAAACGCTTAGGAAGCGAAGAAAGTTAAAGGCAAATGGAGAGAGGATCGGCGTTTTTCTTCGGGGTGAGCACAGATGTTGGGAAACGAAAATATGGCCATTGTACGCAGTTTTTGTGCAGCAAATTTAAAAAAATGCATGACTGCGCAACAGAAAAATGGAAATTCCTCCTTCTAGATCTTATCTTCCCTTCTTTTTCTTATTCAAATTTTCAGTATACTTATCAGGTGGTACTTCACAGTTCATGATTCCTTTTTGTGGACGTTAAAATTGAGTTAAAGTGAGAATAAGAAATTCAGAAGAATTTTAACTGAAATGTGACAATGTATATTAACTTCATCGCCTCTCTAGTTTTTTTGGGGGGAGCAGGAAATTTACTGTAACCAAAGCTTAATAAAAACCGCAATATTTTGGTTAGGAGCCAATTATAGTGATTTTTCTTGCGCGAATCAGGTTCGGCGTGAAATTTGGAGGAGAAAACATGGATCAGAATACTGAAATTTGTACCTTATCTAGTGATCTATTGTCTATTAAATAATACCACTAGCATTTCATAACAATTTTTCAGGAAGAAATATTTATACTCAATTTGCAACACTCCAGTGTGTTTGCTCACAAGAGATATTCTTTGACCTTCATAATTCATGAGTCATTCCAGATCTAGTTACGGCTCATGGCTTGTTTATCTCTGGGGCCTCAATCTTCAACTAGTACAAGCACAGGAAATGTTAAACCAATTCTATGAGCAGTTCATGATAATTTAGGGAACAGGCAGTTCATCGGATTTCCACTATACTTCATGAAAAGGATGATACTTTTTAACCAATGAAGGAACCAACTAAGGAAGATTGGAGACCTGTAGGGTTGCCTAATTGCTCCAGATAAAACATGTATTTATGTGGAAAAGTATGTGTATTTTTTCATGTAATTATCAGATGTTTTAGATAAAATTGCAAACAAAACTGTCTGAAATTATTTTTTAAAAAACAATCACAATTTTCCCAGTAAAGTAGGTTTTATTGAAAAAAAATATGGCAACATCTGAGGACTTATACGGCGTTCTTCTTTGGCGCAGCAGTAAGATTGTACTATGGGATATTTTAATGAAAATTTTCGTTCTTCCGTCTATGAGTTACAGGCAAAAAAATATTCTAAGTTAGGAGGATCCATGATATTTGTGCATTTAGCTTGAGCTTGACTCTCACTTTTTAATTGTGCCGAAAGAACTTCTAAATCATTTCAACGACTGATCTTGGATTTTGAAAAATGAAGAATCTAGGGCGAAGGTAAATGCTATTGCAATGTAAAGAGAAATAAAGGGAGTAGGAGAGAGAAAGTTCAAACATAAAAATTAAATAAAAAAGTAAGAGTTGAAGGAAAAAGCAGAGGGGAGGATTCGCCTAAAATGAGGAGCTAAAAAGTTGTCAAATTGTTTTGGGTTAGCAGAATATGAAAGCGTTACACATAAGTGAAACTATTTTAAAACTACATCATATTCATGTACAAAGATAATTTAAATGGCAATATTCTGTAGCTACCGGTGGGTGGAAAGTTCTAAAATGCCACTCACTTGATAAGATCAAACAATTTTTTCGCATAGTTACAAATTACTCTATTTCCTGAAAATTCAGTAATTTCATAAAAAGTATCTACAGAACACTTCAAATTTCCTAAAAACAAGGTCATTCCTTGGAAGAAATTTTCCTTAAGGTGCCTACTATCCTACACCCACAGTCAGTGGATCATGAAATTGCACATTGCCAGTACCTCTAATTCAGCCAAAGATTCATCAAAAATAGTTGAGTTAGAGCAAACATGCGCGACTTTCTCTCAAGTATAGCTCAGGGCTCAATGATCTACTTGACTAAACTTTAATACCTAAAAAGAAATCTTCTGGTGCTATCTACTTTACAACAGAAAGTAAAACATAAGCAAGGAATTCAAGATTTCAAAACAGTACAGGTAATATGATTAGAAAGTTATCGCAAGAACAAAAAAATTGTGAAGATGATTCACAGAAAATACTTGTTAATCTCACACAAATTTCAACACCCCCCTTTGAAGAAGTTGGATGCTTCTGAGATCCAAAATAAGTCTATTTTTCTTTGATATACGACAACGAATTTCTAAGCTTAATTCAAAGTATGCTGCCCAATGAGAAGCCAATCTACATGCTGCACTTATAACAATTAAAGTTGAGACGAAGCAACTTACATTTAATGTATGATAATCTCCTGAGTCTTCTGGGGCTCGCGGTTTGTATTTTCCGCAGCAGAAGTTGCAACAACAGCAGCAGCAACAGCAACAATAACAGCCTGTCACAACCGCGCAGAATACCAACAGTGCCTGAAAAAAGTCAATTAGGATAAAAAATTGTAAACTCTTCAAATATTTTCAATGGGTAACACTATTATTTCAGTGGATTAAACACTGACAAGCATTTTCAGAAGAGCTTATCAAGTGTCTCTTTCATCACTCGAACACTTGAAGTTTAGTTTTAAAATCACCCCCAGCATTAATGACTCATCATTAGAAACAAACTGATAAAAGAAAGGTCTGTAGGGAATACTCTTCTTTTCATGGGAAAGTTTTCACTCGGGCTAAGGCTTGATTTTCCCCCATCTAAATATGCCCAATATTGATCTGATAGAGGAGGGCTCATGCAGACCTGGGAGTGAGAATACTTCATATTGTTGAATTCTAGAATCTCAAGTGCATTTTAATTTTGCTGTCCACCAAAATGAGCTATGGCTTGATGATTTTGTTCTGTTTATTGGATACTCAAGAATTTTTTTTCTTTTTTTTTATTGAGAAAGAAAGTAGGTATTTAATCTAATCTAATTTGCGATCTAACTAGATGGTGAAAAATATTCTTAGTTTTTGAGAGCCAGTAAACATCTTGGCTTGCATCAGAAAGAAACTAAAAAAAAATCCTTGTCAAAATGTTTGAACAGAACACAAATTGCTTACCTTACACCATCCTGAGGTGACCAGGAAATAGGTATTAACATTCTCCTCACCGAATTGCTCAGCTATATATAAACCTAGGGAGCCATAATTGTCATAAATATTCCTTTTTGTTAGGTCACTTAAAATAGCATTAGCCTTGTTTATTTCTTTGAACTGAAACATACATAGCAGAAAATTAATGAATGTTAGTCAGAATATTCACAATAACACTTTAAGACCAGAATTTGTGGCATCAATAACCCACCTTGGAAAAAGGTCTTTCGAACTTTTTCTGATGAGGATCATACTTTTAGCATTGATATTAAAATGAAATAAAAAACAAAACTCAAAAAGACGGATGCAAAGTCTACCCAGTACAGCCGATGAACAAACATTTGATTAGCTAGTTCAGTTACGAGTGGGTTTTTATTTTATGAAATAACTGCATATGTTCTTTTTTTCTTTTCATTTGTTCCATCACACCTGATGAGGGATCATAGATTGAGTTAAAATGAAGACATCGTAAAATATTTTTGGGATGACGGCAAAAATAAATGAAAATAAAAAGCCGACAGCAACATATTTCTACTTCTTCTGTCTGACGCTTTGAAAGGATGTTAATTATGAACACAGAAATAATAGGAGCTAGAGAGTTAATATTTGAATGTTTTGTTCTGATTCAGTTTTACCAGATGAAATAATTTTAACTGATCCATTAATTATGATTTTGCACACCGCACAGTGACGCAGATCATCAAATTTTTGATAGTCCCACAGTGTAATAAAAGAAAAGAATGGTTGGCAGTCAAAATGAGACACTCACTTTTTCTGATGCTTCTGGATTGTTAGGATTCTTGTCTGGATGGTACTTAAGTGCTAGTTTCCTAAATGTTTTCTTGATTTCATCTTGGGTTGCAGTTTTCGGTAATCCCAAAATTTGATACAGAGAGTCGCCATGGGTGCTGAAAAGAAAATTGGATAGACACGATGAGTATGAGAGAATAGAGTAAAAATTACAGCAGACTCCAGCCAGCATTCAAGTATATTTGAAGTATGAAGTCTTGAGGTTCATTGCTGATGCGACAGGCTGAATAAAGGTTGGCTAGCACCAAAAAAAGTTAAACCCTCCATTCCTACCATACTTAAAGCATTTTCTTTTTCTAGTCAACAGAACCACCAGTAAAAATCAGTCAATCAAAATTGTAGTGGTTCACAGTTGCTATTGATTAACTGAACAAAAATTTTGACCTGGTTTTGATCCGCTACCAACTTTTACAAGTTAATTTATCCCGCGCTAGCAAAAGCATCAGCAAAATCACTGCTGAGGCCAATCTTTCATCAGTGGTAAGAGCTCCACAGACAGGGGCTCTGCAAGCTGTGAAAAGACCGCAGATGGGTCAATTCATGGATAAAATTTGGTGATAGATGTTACCAAGGTTACCATTCTGCGTATGCAACCCCGACGGCAAATTACGCAGAAAATTCTTCCAATTGCGCACACCATTACGCAGAAATTACTCAGCAAATACATACTATAGGTCAAATCATGCACAATTTTACGCTTATTTGGAAATTCTGAAATATTTTTGTTTACTATGTAAGGTAGGAATCTACAAGCAAAATTTGCAGCATTGCTTCTAGGTAAAAAACTATCTGTACTTCGACCGTTTACCACTGGTTAAACAAGATCGGCACGACCAGGCAAGAAGTGCCTAACCTTAAAACCACGATGATAAACTGAAATTTTCAAAAAAACTTCAATAGCGCAGATTTCTTCGAATCACGCATTCTGCAGCCACTACGCAGCATTCCTCAGTTGCGCAAAAAAAATCCTCAATTACACAAAACGGTAACACTGAATCAGTGAATGTTACTGCTGCTTCTTATAAAAAGAAACCTGCTAGGTAACGCCTCTCAGCGTACTCAACCTCACAGGCGACACTCGGATACTAACTTTAGAGGTTAGAATTACCAGGTGAGAAAAAGTCATTTCCCAAACATCAACATTAGACGTTTAAACGAGGCTCATTCCCTATATTTAACAAGCTGTGCAAAAGGGATATAAAACATAAAGATTCTGCCATTCGAAAAGGTCTCGCAAAGGGGTTGATAAACAAATGGATTATGTAACATAAGGTTTGTGTGCAGTGTTGTGGCAACTAATTAGGTGCAGCGGGACTCGTCTCAGGTCACAAAGGCAGCAAAAGCCCTTCGAGGAACTCGATTCGAGATAACTGGCGGCGAAAACAACTTGAGAAAGTGCAAAGTGCTGAGAAATGCACTTTGGCCCTCTTCATAAGTGGGTTAACAACTTTTTACAGTTGTCATAACAAAATCGATACGGGCCGCTAGTCGGAGCCTTACGCTGCCGATCCCGAAGAAAAACGGAACCGAAATTATTTCAGGGGTTCCCGAAGAATGCAACGGGTCGGTTAAGGGTTGTTGCGCTGAGGGGTGGTTACAATAAGGGTGGAATCGGCGTAAATCTACTTACGACAACCTCCTGCGCTCCATGTTCGCTGACATGAAAAACGATCACCTCGAGCTAACTTCACGTGAATTTCAGCATGTTCGGCGGACGGACGACACAAATGACGGCTTGCTGCGGAGCACGAACTTTCAGAGGCTGTGATTACAACGAGGGAAACTTCAGCCGCCACATTCGCGAAAAGATGAAACGATGAAACGGGTGTAGGCTCTCATCGACCCGACTCAGAATCCGCGCTGACGCATTGGCATTCCGCTGCGCGGGACCAGGCTCCCGCTTTCGAACTTGCCCGGTGTCTCCTCACCCTCACCCGTGTCGAGCGAAAATCGCGTATCTCCGTGAGCTTTGCGTTGGGAGTTAAGCGATTTTCGATCGATAGGGCATCGCTGTCAGCCTTCGATGCGCTCGGCATTCCAAGGCCCGTCAGCTTTTGAAAGCTTTCGGCGATCACGTATGCTGACCGAGAACTTGAACTTGAAAGATTGCCGTAAAATCAAGCTGATAGTTGTCGTATTTATTAACTGATAGTCAAATTCATGGGATTCGTCAGACTAAAAAACGAGGAAAATATGTAGGGGTGCCCTAGAGAGCCATTATTGAGACGCGTAAATGAATTTCGTCAAAAACTGTTGCCTGCAAGAATTGGAAAAAAATATCTCTTTATTAGGAGTGGATTATTAAACCCTGGGTAAAATGGTACACATTGGGATATAATTTCCTTTTCATTCCAAGCAAGTTGACAACATAACAAACGCTGACATTACGCAACTTCACAATGAAACGCCTTCATTTACGATCAATACAATTTTGCATGCACGCACGTCGATTACGCTTGCTTCTGAAGCTAGTTTAACAGGTAAAAATAAAATTAAGTCGGTACGAGTAGGAATTAGTATTAAAAGACACCTCAACTTGTTCTTTTGTTGATTTCTCTTTTTCTTGGACTTAAGTAAGTCCTGAATTTTCGGTGGCTATAATCGGAACGTCCAGTGGGCGACCGAACTTTCTCGTCGAAATACAGCTGCGGTAACGCTGAGCTGTCACGGCATATCGTTCCGCTCCTAGCCATCTGGAATGTCTTCATTTACCCTTAGTGCAATTTATCATACACGCATGTTGAGAACGTTCGTGTCAGTGGTTAACTCTGAAGGCGTTTCGTCTGTTCACATGCTCAGGGATAGGAATAGGAAACCCTTTTCTTAGACACAGGAAACATATCTGTGTGCCTGGGAAAATTTTATTATGCCTTAGTATGAGTCCGAACACACTTAAGTTCAGCTTTTCTCCTTAAAACCTTTGTTTTTCTCGGCAGCGTAAGTCAGCAATCACAAAACTTGGTTTACGACGTCGCAGACTTCGTGTCTAACTTTATTTTTTAAACAGAAGAATACTCAACAGCAATTCTTTTAAACTGCCGTGATTCTTCTTCTCTGTGCAAAGAAAGTTCTGCAAAAACTTTAAGGAATGATGTCAATTTGTTCTCCTTTAAAAAAGAACATAGAGGTGGAGATTTTCAGACACCGCAAACAAGATATGTGCTAGCGGACTTGCGCCGTCGTTACTCTTTTTCACAGTTTTAATTAGTAGCTCTTGAAACTTTCAAATTGAAAAATCATTTTTATAGAAATTGTGACTCAATTTTGCTTACAATCATGTAGTTACAGAAAAGAAAATACATGGTTAACGAGCTGAAAGATTTGGTGAGTTGTAGATGGGTACAATTCAAGGAATTAATTTTGGGAGCGTGGAAAAATTAACAATTCCTTTGATGCTTGCTATCTGAGTACAAAATTAAGATATTGAATCCCTCCGCAGGTTAATGTTGGATTGAAACCATTTTAGTGTCATAATGCTGTTCAACTTGGATTACAGCAGTTACGCAGCAAAGTAATGCAGTAATAAAAATAAGTACATAATACTTTCTTATATCAAATAAAAATTTGGAGGGTTAATCATTATTTTATCTCACACTAGTAACCGATTTCTTTCTTTTCACTGTATACCGGATGCCATTAAAAATCGAGGGGAAACAGGCTTCAGCAGAGTCCAAGTGCAATTTAGAGTGTTGGTGTCACGTCTTAGCACTACTGCTCATTGTAAAGTCCAATATTTAACGGAAGTATCATCATCCATTATAATGTCATGGACAATGACTGAAAGGTCAGCAGCGACAACACCAGCAAGGCAAATTCATAAAGGCAGGTTCAAATCCACAGGGCCGAGTTTAAATTTTATGCTTTTCTTCTCAACGAAATTAAACTCAGCAGTAAATCTGTGTTTATGTCATTGTTGCTGACTGCTCAGCCATTGAGAGTGATGATTCAACAGGTCGATAATCAGATTTAATGTCCACCTCCATCTTGTGCCCACTCTGAGTGGCGCTCCGGCGTATTATCCTTGGATTTTAAATGAAATTTGGAGGGTCCGTTTGCCAAAGCAAAAAGACTGGTGGGTTATTAATTTTTAAAAGCTACTGGCTGGTCAAAAATTATTTCTATTGGAGCACGCGAGACTGGGCTCTTCCTTCATGAGTCATTTGGAATTTGTATCTGATGGTTAATGTCGGGAAAGATGTCATGTTCTGACAGAAAATTTCAGAGATGAGTATTATATCGATTACATTTTGCAAAAAGGAACCAGAAGCATTGCAATGATGCTAAAATTGTGTAGATTCATCCTTCGCAGTAAAATAGCTGAAATCCAGAAAAAATATGAAATTTCCATGGTAATTTTTTTCTTAGATTCAAAGTTTTCAGCGAGTAAAATAGAAACTGTCAATGGATAATCAGGTTTTTCTTCCTAGACAAAAGAAGTTGCACAATCTTAGCAACATTGCAACGCTTGGTGTTCCTTTTTGCAAAATGCAATCCATTTATCTTCATGGGACAAATATTATTTCATAATTTGGATAGGGAAAGAGAAATATAACAACAATGTAAGTAATAGAAAAAAATGAGCTGTAATATAAACTTGTCAATAATCTATTAAAAAAAAAGAAGAGAATTTACAGTTAGTTCCAGTTCCCACTACCACTGGCCCATTCTGTGCCTGCTTGCCATTCCTCTGAAACCTGGAAACATAAATATAAACCGTTAAAATATTAGAAAGTGTAAGTTACCTTACATTTTTTTAAATTCAGCAGCATTAAATGCTCACAACGTAGAAGCTTAAAAAACCATTGAAAAGATGGGTAATTACAGCAACAATGGTGCAATGGGCGTAGATGTAGCATTTACGTCCTATTAGTTTAAATAACACTGCCCATTGAATAAGGATTCAGATGAAAACAAGATAAAGTGACTGTCCATCTTTTGTTTGCAAAAAGGCAGTGTATTTTTTCCGTATAATGAATTTGACTGAATACTCATAGCGTATACTTGAACATTATCAAGCTCTGTAAAGGATGCCATTAGGTAAAAGAAAGTCCTTTCGTTAATTAATAAGTCACATGTGTGTAGAATAGTCACTTTCTGGGTAGGTCCTGATTTTTTTCCTTGGGTTTTTCAGTTAATTGACCACTATGATCTTTTCGAAGCTACATGGTTGCTCTACCTAAATGCATAAAAAACTCCTTAAAAAACTGAGAAAAAATCGACGAACATGATCATTTTAAAGTTGAAGGACCATTAAAAATTCCTTTACAACCCAAGAAAAATAATCAGGACCAATCCAAAAAATGAGCGTTTTACACACATAGAACTGAGCCTCATAAAATCAAGAAAACTTCGAACTTTTTAATTGCATCTTTGCATTCATTTCATTTCTGGTTTAGAACATTGCAATCCATTTCATTGATCCATTGGAACAATAGAACATTTGTTTGTAAAGATAAGATTATTCGTCTTCAAATTCAGAGTTTCGCTGTCCTAAGAAGTTATTCTTTGGTGCTGAAGTTTTCGGTACAGACATCATTCAATTAGAAATCTCATACTCCAGATAATTCGAAAAATATGTTCCCCTTGAATTTTGAACCACTAAGACACAGCTGCAGGCTGATTATATCCCGCGTCGATATTGAAATCGTTACGGTAACGCCGTCGTTAGCGGCAAAATTATAATCGAGCGATTATTTCACTCCGCGCCGATCATTAAACCATGGCGGGATATTTGAGTCCGTCGATAAGTTAAAGGTTGCTCTACGGCAACCTCTAAGCTAACGATTCGCGGCAAGCTTACCTAACCTACAAACATACCCGCGTGACGTCAAGAAAAGAGATGTGTTGTTTTCAACTTACGCCGCCGCGCAGTTGGAGCGCTGCTTATATCATAAACGCTCTCTGATTGGTTGATTATTATCTCTCACGTCGGCAACGTTGGGATCCAGATCGCTAACTTAACGACGGTAAGTTATCGAACGATGAGTAACGATCAGCGGAATTCGATGTAAATAATCGCTCGGCTAAAGGACGTCGTTAGAATTCAGTCGTTATCCGTGAGTCGTTAACTTATCGACTCGGATATCGACGCGGAAAATAATCAGCCTGCTGGACAGTAATGAACCAAAACATTTCCTGAGTTTTGAAAGATCTATTCAAAATGATAGATAAACTTACGGGTGCAGTCCAGTCATCGGCAGCTTGTGTGGGGGGTGGTGCGTACACTGGTGCAGCAGCAGCAACAGGGACTGGAGCTACGGCTGGGACCTCAGCATTCCAATCTTGGGCGACTGGGGCGACCTCAGGTACGGCTGGGATATTCCAGTCATCGGCCTGGGCTGTGTATTCGATACCTTCAGCAGCCTTTACAGCTGGGACAGCAGCAGGAGCAGCTTCCTTTGCAGCCAGTTCTTCTTTCTCTGCCTAAAAAAATAAAGCACAGATTTATTCAAGGAACCCTGAAGAACTTAGTGATTAAGACCGGAGATGATATTAAAATATCTGATTTTTTAAAACAAATCAAGTAGCCTTTCATCAATTCAACTCAATGATAGCTCTGCTCACATCCCATTTTTTTAAGAAGACATTAATTTCCAGTTGTTATACATCTGAAAGAACGGAGTGGGAAACTGATAGAAATAAAGCTAAAAAGTTATCTTCAAGTATCAGAAAATTATCAATATTGTTTCTTTCAAGCTATATGCTACAATTCTTGAATTAAACAAAAATGTAAGACCAGATCTGTGAAAAGGGACTTTTTTTGGTTTGTTTGTTGATATTTTCTACTTTAGATCATTACTAATGCATGAAGGAAGAAAATCCAGGAATTTTGACCTACGTTGGCCCTAAAATTGAAGGAGATTTAGTTCTGAAGTTCCGAGACAAAAATTCTTTGATTGTAGAGAAATGTATGTACTTTAAGTGTTGGTAAAAAGTTAAGGAAAGATTTATCCTGGAAAATAAGGTCCCTCTTCGTCTTCATAGATTTGGTCACAAATATGTTGAAAAATCCCAGATGTGATGGATAAAAAAAAATCCCGAAAAATATATTTGTCGCCAACATTCAGAGTAACTATGACAAGTAGGACAATCAAAATTTCCAGTGAAAATGCCAGTACGACAATTTTACACCAGTTCAGAAACATGATTGGATCATCATGATGTTGGACCAGATTAAGCGTGATATTTTGGCACCGCAAAAAACAAAAACATAAAACTCAATACCTATGTTGTTTCTGAAAGAATCGGTTCATTTTATCTTTCATAATTTGTTGATAAGGATGTAAAAATAGATGCAAAAGACTGCTCGTCGTTCGGGTCAGGGTTTGAAAAAGAAGATGCGATATGTACAAACTTGAAATCAGACGAATAAAATATTTTATTTGGCATACAACCAATGCCAAACCAATGTAAATCTTCATCTGCCAATAACACTCAGAGTAACTATGACAAAGATACTAGTCAAATTGCTGGTGAAACTGCTAATACAGCAGAGGAGCACCAGTTCATATCGCACTATGTATTCATCACTGTGTTAGGCAAAGAGAGAGGAACAAAACCATGCATCGATGACCACATTAAAGTGGACTTTACAATATAAAGTTCATCCTTTTACACGGTATGACAGGATCTGCAATCTTTTTTTCAGTGCATGAAGAAGATACAAGTACCAGCAGATTCTCTGTCTCCCTCCATCAATGAAATAATGATGAACTTGTAAGCCACAGATTCTACTTCTTCTTCCAGTTCTACTAACAGGGAAAAAGAGTAATGAAAGTGCAGAAGAGCTGCTTTCGTGCTTTTAATGGCACATAACCTCCGATAAATCAGTGGGATCAGATTCGTACTAAAGTTGTGCTCTAATGAACGAAGTTTCGAATTAAGCAAGTTTTTCTTAAGATTATTTTTGATATGGACAAGAGGGGAATTTGGACGCAAAGTGTGTGTCTTTCTTAATTGTTACATCTTCCGTAGAGTTGAGGTCAATAAATCAAATTACAACTGGTTTAAAAAAGTAAAACTTGTAGGTTTGATGCTTACCTCTTCTGGGTCTCTGTAGAAGAACAAGTCAACGACGACGTCCCATTTGCTTTCTCGGGTGATTAAACCTCGTAACCTCAGAACCTCACGTGCTAATAACCACCACATAAGACCTATTGAGGTGGGTGTCTGAAAATAAATGTTCAATGAGAATTAATGGATTAACAGTAGGTAAAGAAATTTTGAATAAACCTTACTTCATCAAAGAAAAATTCTATTGGGAACCTCATGTAACATGAACTTGCTAGAATCTACTTTACTAGTGTACATTATTCTGCCTTAATATTCAACTTAGAAGAGTACTTTTTTTCTGAGCCTCGATGCAATTTTACGTAACTAAAATACTATCAGGACTTAAAGCAAAATCACTAAAACGTTTATAACTACCTCATCTGTGATATTATTCAATAAGGATGACGGCTCGCAGAAGAAAAATGTGCTCTCCCAAACATGTTGAAATTATACTTTCAAGAACTTAATACGGAAATGGGTTACTCGTGTATAGAAAAAAGCAACTGCAGTTAGAATCAAGACTAATTTGTACCTCCGTAGACTTTTAGTTGTCCAACACAGTTAATCTGCCCTTCTTCTCTTGACTGTGGACATTAAGTAAAAAAACAAGAAACTGTTTTTTTTATTCCTCCTTCAACGTGTATAAGTGTAATAAATTGAGAGCAAGTAGAAAATAAATTAATTCAAATCAATCAGGTTCATCAGTAACTTACCTTGTTATTACATGGAATAGCGATATCGATGTAACGAGTGGGGGAGTCTGTGCTGCACAGCGCAATAACAGGAATATTCACATATGATCCTTCTGTCACAGGTTGGTGGTCAAATTCAGGGTCTGTGACAACTAAGATACGCGGCTCTCGGAAAGCAGCCTGTTAAAAAAGGGCAAAGATTAATCTTGGGAAACAAATGACTTGTGTCTAATCATGAATATTGTTTTATTATCCTTCCTTTCAGAAAGAGTCCAAAATCTTTAGAAATGGCCTCATTCATCTCTTATCCCATTTGCTTCATGATTCCGCATTTTACTTGAAAGAATCGTTGTTGTGTAAAAATGGGCCATACCTCCAATATTCTCTGTAACAGTGACAGACCTAGGCGGGAAATGATTTCTAAGAAAACTTCAGGTATCTACACATTGTTTAAGGCGAAATTTTGTCGCAACGGTCAGTGGCACAGCTAGGAATGCTTTAAGGGGGGGGGGGGGGGGGGTCCATTCAAAAACGTGACGGTAAATTGACTTTATTTTCTGTACCTCCCTGATAATATTTTATTTTTGCCCTCCAAAAGTAAAGAAAGAGGTACAATTAACAAGGCTAAGGGGGGGAGGGGTCCAGACCCCCTGGACCCCTCCCTTGTCTACGCCACTGGCTACAGAAATAGTTTTACTGGAGCCTACATTTAATAAGATAAAAGCAGTTTTAAAGGTAGCTAATGGGGGTTTTGCTCTCTTAATGTACAAGTCATTTACTTACTTGAATCTGATTGGTGAAAGCACCAGGTGTGAATCGCCCAGCGATGGGGGTGGCACCAGTGTGAGTGGCGAATTTAAGAACTGCTCTCTGTCCATAAGGCCGGGAAGAGATGACGTAGACATCAGCAGGGTTTTCTACAGCAGCAATTGCTCTTGCGGCCAACAGGAGTTTCTCCCAAGTTTTGCGCAGGTTGATGATGTGAACACCTGAAAAAACAAACCTTGCGGGTGATATGCTGCTTGGTGTACTTCTTTAACTTCAAAGAAGTGACGAAGGAGGAAAAAAATTCTACTGCAGAATAGAGTCCTTGAAAAATGTTTGCGGACTTGGAAACATTGAAAAAATTCCGATCTTGTGTAAAAATTCATTATGATCAGTTTTTTAATGGTTCCTCTTTCATTTATTCATACATACATAGTAAAGTAGGTTACTCCTTTTTTTTAAAATTCATACTCTTAGAATCGTTGGTGATTTATAGGTTGCACTTTTTTAAATTAGGTGATTCAATAATGTTAAGGATTACAGAAGGTTTTGAATGACATACAATTTGAGAGATTTCGATAGTGGTCTTCAATCAATACTCCCCTCTAGAGAGTCTAATAATACTGCTCAGAGTAACTATGACTTGAATTAAGAATCAAATTTCGGAGAGCTAGCTAGTACAGCAAAACTCGTGCGTGATTCATATTCTAGGTTATCATCACAGCAATGGGTACTAGGGAAAGAAAAGTAACCACCTTGAGTGTGGCAAATTTAAACAAATGCACAAAATGGGGATTGAGGGGTGGAATGAGTAAGCACGTTCAGCAGGTTCATATGGAAAGTAAACATTGAAACAGATAGCTTACCATCCTTCCTCCGTTTGTAGACATAGGATTCCAACTGGAAGTTAACATTGGTTGTGCCAATGTGCGCAGTGGCAACCAGCATTTTGGTCACATCATCTTCTTTGAGACTCAATACGTCTAGCCCGCCTGACATTTTGAAGGTTTTTAAAGCATCGACTACCAACCTGAAAATCACAAACGGCAATTAACATCAAGATTGAACATGAGGGCAGGTAGTATCTAGAGAAGCAGTTGGCCTGATAAGTATTTTAAATAAAATGCTTTCTTATCTATTGTAGAGACCAAAGTCCATCCCTGATTTGGATTCAATAAGTTAATACTGACATGCAATTAGCTAGAGTCATTGGTGATCGGTGCTGTGAACAAGATCAAACTTTTGTCGCAACACAAGATGGGCACACGTCATCAGCATACAAAGTAAGGAAGTTCTATCGGCAGAAAGACAAATGCACCAGAGAAATCAAACAAAGAATAAATGAACTCAGGGTTAACGGATGGTGATACAAGGTAAGAATGCACTCAGCAGTCAGTAGTAGTGATTACTGCAGAGGCGTAAAGGTGGAAAACAATACAAAAACATTCGTAATGGGGGTCCGACTGCTACTCGTCAATCACCATCTAACATAAACCCATGTGTATCAGCAACATTTCAGGAGTAATGTGGTATTAAAACTTGCAGTGTGGCATCACTAATCTCTAGTGGAAAAAAGAAAAAGCTCCGATTTAAGAAGAGGAAATGGGGAGTGACCAAAAATATTGACAGGATGTCGGTGGCCATTGGAGGTTAGGAATCCTGATTGAAACAACAGCTTCTCATGAAATTAAAGAGGGTTAGTTGCGGGAAGAATTATACACATAAATGTGAAAAAGGTGGTGTTCTGCTGGAGATGAGACACTCAAACGCACTCCATTAACAAAAATAAAGCATGTTGGACGGTTCACGCCACATGGTAGCCGCTGACGGCCTGGCAAACTAGTTTCAATTAGGACGTAGAAACAACACAATTGGGAATATTAAAATAGAAAAATGGATTAATTAAAACATATAAAGTGATTAACCGAAACCGAAAATGAAGTATGGAACAAAATTAAATGATAAAACATCGAGATTACTTACAAAAAGTGGTCAGGCTTTCACTACACGTGTAAACGAAGCAGTCGGCAAGATCATGAAGAGAAGACAAGGATGGGAAATCCGCGGGATGAAGCCTAAAACAGGGAATTTGGGAATTTGGGGAGTTGGCGACACTGTTGCGGCACTTTAGTTCTCGGAGTTCTCGGCACGGCCACTGCGTGACGGCAGCGCCACTTGTGGTGTAAGTTAAGTTGCATAAGCATTATATTGAAGGCGTTTTGAAATGCCGCGCCGGTAGTAACACGTTCCGAATGACCAGTTATTGATGATTTAAATATATTTATTTTCAAAAATTTTCTATAGTAATTTGTACCAGAAATATATTATTTTCAAAGTGTTGGAAGATGGAAATTTATTTTCTCTTTTTAAGCAAGCATAACATACCAAAGATAATAAAACGTTCAAGTAGGGGTGGGTCCCTTCCCTATCTCTCGACTTCGGCTGTAGATTCATTTTTATTCGCGAGAAAAATTGTTGTAGGAAGTTATTCGCAGTTTGTTCATATTCACAATCCGCAGACTTAAGTCAAAAAGTCCCTAAGAGTACCTCAATCATAACAATTAAAAATCTCTGATTATGTTATGCTTTTTTAAAGGAAAACCAACCGAATCATCTCCCAATAATTTCATGTGAATATCCATCTCATACATATTGAGAATGACACCTATGTTGTTTTTCGTATAGATCTATACACTTATACAGTAGTATCTCGATTATCCGCGCCTCGGTTATCCGCGATTCGGATTATCCGCGGTCTGTAGAGCGGACTTTTTTTTTTATTTTTTCTATTTCTTTTGAAAGCGACCGGGACGGAACGGAGAACTTCGGGGTCATTCCTCTCCTCTTTCGAAAAAATTCTTCAAGAAATAAAGTTTAATTTGTCTAACAGGTAACGTTTATTGATTCTAGTTAATAAGTATATTCTTTTCTAATGCATGGTAAATGTCTTTACTGATTCCTTTAAAATACAGTTTTTCCGATGACTTTTTCCGGCCGTCTTGCGTAAATTCGGATTATCCGCGCTTTCTGATTATCCGCGATTTTCGATTATCCGCGGTGTCTCCGGTCCCAATTATCGCGGATAATCGAAACTCTACTGTCCCCCCCCCCCCTTAAGTGGTTCAAAAATTGTAATGCCATCATTTCAATGTACTGAGTGTACTTAATTTGATGTTAACTTTGATAACAAAGAACAGCTACCACGCGCTGGTCCAGAATCGACGTTGACCGCTTGCGTAACTTGCGTTGGACCGTGTTAAAGTTTCATAGAAAAGCATTTTCTACCAGAAATGAGCCTCCAATTTTCTGAAAGTAAGCTAAAAAGTTAAGCGGGCTCGATTATTTCACCGAGAATGGGACCTTCGCACGCATCCATTTCTCTCGTTCTCAAGATTGAATCCTTGTGCAGATCTTAAAATCAGGTAAAATAGTTTGATATAGTTTATTCTTGAGGGAAAATTTAAATGTATTCTTTCCCTCACAGAAGATCTTTGAATAGCATCATTGATCTAATATTATAGTTTGTTTGTTTGTTTGTTTTTTTTTTTTTTAGTCAAGTTGAGTGATTCCTTTTTTCTGTGAAATATGTAGGCGATAAAATGTCTGGATCTTTTAAAACACCAAGTTCCTGACAAGAACTTTTTACAAGTAAGTCTGACGACATAAATAAATTTATTACTCGACGAAAATCTGTCGTTATCCACCACATATGAAGGGCTTGGAGGACAAGTGCCATAAGTGCTGTCTTTGCTTTTTCAAGAAATGCGTATTTAAAGTTAAAAAATTACACGGAGCCTTTAAGGCGGAGAAAAAACTTTAACTCACTTCAGATGCTTAAGAATTTTAGTAGTTAATTTTTCACAGAATATATTCCAAGACGAGTATTATAGTTGACACCATTAATATCTCAATTTTTTCAAAAACACCACTTATCCCACCTTGTCGTCTAAGCCCCCCATATGTACCGTGCAGTGTTTCTCGCTAGTTCGAAGCCCTTTAGTTCGAAAATATTGATGTTTTAAGCTGTGAAAAGCTAAGACTTTCCTTCATTTCCACGTGATACCATATCAAATACCCAGTTCGGAGTTCGATAGTTCCTCACTTGATTTCCGCATTCAACAAGCATAATGCCTACGTTACGTCGCTTCATAAATGTCACATGAACGAAATCGAGCACGAAACAATGGAAGTTTGCACTAGGTATTAGATGTGCGGCACCACGAAGCAACGAAGGAGATCTTAGGTTTTTACTTTTATCAAATTACTGACGTTTTTGAATGAAGGCTAGCATAGTTAAATGTGTAAATCAACACAGCAATGCTATCGAACTCCGAGCTAGATATGTAATGTGGTATCCCGCAAAAATGAAGGAAACCCTTCGGCCACTTCGAGATTCGAGAGTTCTACTTTGATCGTGTGATACGGGCAGAATGCCAACATAAACGTCAGTGATTTGAAACAAATGAAAAGCTATGATTATCCTTCATTTCCGCGTGATACCACCTCACATACCTACTTCGCAATTCGAAAAGTTGTGCAGTTAATTTCAGCAATGCTTTTATTCATAAACGTCAGGAAAAAATGCAGGGACCCGGCGCCGGACTGTGGAATGTCACACCTGGCATTTTAGCGCAAAAACAGGGTACGACGCCTCCTTACGGAACGTCGGCGATAGACATAAATTCCACAGTCAGAGGGAAGGAATGCAGGGATCCGGCGCCGGACTGTGGAATGTCACTGATAGTACATAAATTCCACTCTCGGGTCTGTTAGAGTACCTTTATAGACAGAGTATGGCCATTCGTATCTTTTTACTACAGGAAAACTGTTCCGCTTTTTGATTGGTCAACGAGTTTTTAGGCTTCATGATGCTCTTAGGGCTGTAAATAAACAAACAAGATGGCGGCTCACCGTAACATCGATGAAAAGCTAAATTTGACAAAAATTTCAATTATGCGGCAGTAAGAATTTTAACGAGCATATCTACGAATCGCACACGAAAAACACATGAAAACATCATAAAATTGCCTTTCACCTTTATCACAGGAGGATGTAAGATGTGCATAACCTCAATCTTGCTTGCTGATAACGGCCATCTTGTTTGTTTATTTAGGGCCCTAAGAGCATCGTGTCAGCCTATTTGCTCGCGACCAATGAAAAACCGGAACAGAAATGGCCATACTCTGTCTATAAAGGTACTCAAGGGTCCATAAGGCTTCAAGCGGTGAGAATCCTGGCATTTTACCGCAGAAACAGCGTACGTAGACTCCTTACGGAACGTCGGCGATAGACATAAATTCCACAGTCAGAGGGAAGGAATGCAGGGATCCGGCGTCGGACTGTGGAATGTCACTGATAGACATAAATTCCACTCTCGGGTCAGTAAGGCTTCAAGCGGTGAGAATCCTGGCATTTTAGCGCAATAAGCGTACGTAGACTCCTTACGGAACGTCGGCGATAGACATAAATTCCACAGTCAGAGGGAAGGAATGCAAGGATCCGGCGCCGGACTGTGGAATGTCACTGATAGACATAAATTCCACTCTCGGGTCCGTAAAGCTTCAAGCGGTGAGAATCCTGGCATTTTTCCGCAGAAACAGCGTACGTAGACTCCTTACGGAACGTCGGCGATAGACATAAATTCCACAGTCAGAGGGAAGGAATGCAGGGATCCGGCGCCGGACTGTGGAATGTCACTGATAGACATAAATTCCACTCTCGGGTCCGTAAGGCTTCAAGTGGTAAGAATCCTGGCATTTTACCGCAGAAACAGCGTACGTAGACTCCTTACGGAACGTCGGCGATAGACATAAATTCCACAGTCAGAGGGAAGGAATGCAGGGATCCGGCGCCGGACTGTGGAATGTCACTGATAGACATAAATTCCACTGTCGGGTCCGTAAGGCTTCAAGCGGTGAGAATCCTGGCATTTTACCGCAGAAACAGCGTACGTAGACTCCTTACGGAACGTCGCCGATAGACATAAATTCCACAGTCAGAGGGAAGGAATGCAGGGATCCGGCGCCGGACTGTGGAATGTAACTGATAGACATAAATTCCACTCTCGGGTCGGTATGGCTTCAAGCGGTGAGAATCGTGGCATTTTACCGCAGAAACAGCGTACGTAGACTCCTTACGGGACGTCGGCGATAGACATAAATTTCACAGTCAGAGGGAAGGAATGCAAGGATCCGGCGCCGGACTGTGGAATGTCACTGATAGACATAAATTCCACTCTCGGGTCCGTAAGGCTTCAAGCGGTGAGAAATCCTGGCATTTCAGCGCAATAAGCGCACGTAGACTCCTTACGGATCGTCGGCGATCGACATAAATTCCACAGTTAGAGGGAAGGAATGCAAGGATCCGGCGCCGTACTGTGGAATGTCACTGATAGACATAAATCCACTCTCGGGTCCGTAAGGCTTCAAGCGGTGAGAATCCTGGCATTTTACCGCGGAAACAGCGTACGTAGACTCCTTACGGAACGTCGGCGATAGACATAAATTCCACAGTCAGAGGGAAGGAATGCAGGGATCTGGCGCCGGACTGTGGAATGTCACTGATAGACATAAATTCCACTCTCGGGTCCGTAAGGCTTCAAGCGGTGAGAATCCTGGCATTTTACCGCAGAAACAGCGTACGTAGACTCCTTACGGGACGTCGGCGATAGACATAAATTCCACAGTCAGAGGGAAGGAATGCAGGGATCCGGCGCCGGACTGTGGAATGTCACTGATAGACATAAATTCCACTCTCGGGTCCGTAAGGCTTCAAGCGGTGAGAATCCTGGCATTTTACCGCAGAAACAGCGTACGTAGACTTCTTACGGAACGTCGGCGATAGACATAAATTCCACAGTCAGAGGGAAGGAATGCACGGATCCGGCGCCGGACTGTGGAATGTCACTGATAGACATAAATTCCACTCTCGGGTCCGTAAGGCTTCAAGCGGTGAGAATCCCTGCATTTTACCGCAGAAACAGCGTACGTAGACTCCTTACGGAACGTCGCCGATAGACATAAATTCCACAGTCAGAGGGAAGGAATGCAGGGATCCGGCGCCGGACTGTGGAATGTCACTGATAGACATAAATTCCACTCTCGGGTCCGTTAGAGTACCTTTATAGACAGAGTATGGTCATTCGTATCTTTTTACTACAGGAATTCTGTTCCGCTTTTTGATTGGTCAACGAGTTTTTAGGGTTCATGATGCTCTTAGGGCTGTAAATAAACAAACAAGATGGCGGCTCACCGTAACATCGATGAAAAGCTAAATTTGACAAAAATTTCAATTCTGCGGCAGTAAGAATTTTAACGAGCATATCTACGAATCGCACACGAAAAACACATGAAAACATCGTTTTATTGCCTTTCACCTTTATCACAGGAGGATGTAAGATGTGCATAACCTCAATCTTGCTTGCTGATAACGGCCATCTTGTTTGTTTATTTAGGGCCCTAAGAGCATCGTGTCAGCCTTTTTGCTCGCAACCATGAAAAACCGGAACAGAAATGGCCATACTCTGTCTATAAACGTACTCTAGGGTCCGTAAGGCTTCAAGCGGTGAGAATCCTGGCATTTTACCGCAGAAACAGCGTACGTAGACTCCTTACGGAACGTCGGCGATAGACATAAATTCCACAGTCAGAGGGAAGGAATGCAGGGATCCGGCGCCGGACTGTGGAATGTCACTGATAGACATAAATTCCACTCTCGGGTCCGTAAGGCTTCAAGCGGTGAGAATCCTGGCATTTTACCGCAGAAACAGCGTACGTAGACTCCTTACGGAACGTCGCCGATAGACATAAATTCCACAGTCAGAGGGAAGGAATGCAGGGATCCGGCGCCGGACTGTGGAATGTAACTGATAGACATAAATTCCACTCTCGGGTCGGTATGGCTTCAAGCGGTGAGAATCGTGGCATTTTACCGCAGAAACAGCGTACGTAGACTCCTTACGGGACGTCGGCGATAGACATAAATTTCACAGTCAGAGGGAAGGAATGCAAGGATCCGGCGCCGGACTGTGGAATGTCACTGATAGACATAAATTCCACTCTCGGGTCCGTAAGGCTTCAAGCGGTGAGAATCCTGGCATTTCAGCGCAATAAGCGCACGTAGACTCCTTACGGATCGTCGGCGATCGACATAAATTCCACAGTTAGAGGGAAGGAATGCAAGGATCCGGCGCCGTACTGTGGAATGTCACTGATAGACATAAATCCCACTCTCGGGTCCGTAAGGCTTCAAGCGGTGAGAATCCTGGCATTTTACCGCGGAAACAGCGTACGTAGACTCCTTACGGAACGTCGGCGATAGACATAAATTCCACAGTCAGAGGGAAGGAATGCAGGGATCTGGCGCCGGACTGTGGAATGTCACTGATAGACATAAATTCCACTCTCGGGTCCGTAAGGCTTCAAGCGGTGAGAATCCTGGCATTTTACCGCAGAAACAGCGTACGTAGACTCCTTACGGGACGTCGGCGATAGACATAAATTTCACAGTCAGAGGGAAGGAATGCAGGGATCCGGCGCCGGACTGTGGAATGTCACTGATAGACATAAATTCCACTCTCGGGTCCGTAAGGCTTCAAGCGGTGAGAATCCTGGCATTTTACCGCAGAAACAGCGTACGTAGACTTCTTACGGAACGTCGCCGATAGACATAAATTCCACAGTCAGAGGGAAGGAATGCAAGGATCCGGCGCCGGACTGTGGAATGTCACTGATAGACATAAATTCCACTCTCGGGTCCGTAAGGCTTCAAGCTGTGAGAATCCTGGCATTTTACCGCAGAAACAGCGTACTTAGACTCCTCACGGAACGTAGGAGATAGACATAAATTCCACAGTCAGAGGGAAGGAATGCAGGGATCCGGCGCCGGACTGTGGAATGTCACTGATAGACATAAATTCCACTCTCGGGTCCGTAAGGCTTCAAGCGGTGAGAATCCTGGCATTTCAGCGCAATAAGCGTACGTAGACTCCTTACGGGACGTCGGCGATGGACATAAATTTCACAGTCAGAGGGAAGGAATGCAGGGATCCGGCGCCGGACTGTGGAATGTCACTGATAGACATAAATTCCACTCTCGGGTCCGTAAGGCTTCAAGCGGTGAGAATCCTGGCATTTCAGCGCAATAAGCGCACGTAGACTCCTTACGGATCGTCGGCGATCGACATAAATTCCACAGTCAGAGGGAAGGAATGCAGGGATCCGGCGCCGGACTGTGGAATGTCACTGATAGACATAAATTCCACTGTCGGGTCCTAAAGGCTTCAAGCGGTGAGAATCCGGGCATTTTACCGCAGAAACAGCGTACTTAGACTCCTTACGGGACGTCGGCGATAGACATAAATTCCACAGTCAGAGGGAAGGAATGCAGGGATCCGGCGGCGGACTGTGGAATGTCACTGATAGACATAAATTCCACTCTCGGGTCCGTAAGGCTTCAAGTGGTGAGAATCCTGGCATTTTACCGCAGAAACAGCGTACGTAGACTCCTTACGGAACGTCGGCAATAGACATAAATTCCACAGTCAGAGGGAAGGAATGCAGGGATCCGGCGCTTGACTGTGGACTGTCACTGATAGACATAAATTCCACTCTCGGGTCCGTAAGGCTTCAAGTGGTGAGAATCCTGGCATTTTACCGCAGAAACAGCGTACGTAGACTCCTTACGGAACGTCGGCAATAGACATAAATTCCACAGTCAGAGGGAAGGAATGCAGGGATCCGGCGCTTGACTGTGGACTGTCACTGATAGACATAAATTCCACTCTCGGGTCCGTAAGGCTTCAAGCGGTGAGAATCCCGGCATTTTACCGCAGAAACAGCGTACGTAGACTCAATTCGGAACGTCGGCGATAGACATAAATTCCACAGTCAGAGGGAAGGAATGCAGGGATCCGGCGCCGGACTGTGGAATGTCACTGATAGACATAAATTCCACTTTCGGGTCCGTAAGGCTTCAAGCGGTGAGAATCCTGGCATTTTACCGCAGAAACAGCGTACTTACACTCCTTACGGAACGTCGCCGATAGACATAAATTCCAGAGTCAGAGGGAAGGAATGCAGGGATCCGGCGCCGGACTGTGGAATGTCACTGATAGACATAAATTCCACTGTCGGGTCCTAAAGGCTTCAAGCGGTGAGAATCCTGGCATTTTACCGCAGAAACAGCGTACGTAGACTCCTTACGGAACGTCGGCAATAGACATAAATTCCACAGTCAGAGGGAAGGAATGCAGGGATCCGGCGCTTGACTGTGGACTGTCACTCATAGACATAAATTCCACTCTCGGGTCCGTAAGGCTTCAAGCGGTGAGAATCATGGCATTTTAGCGCAATAAGCGTACGTAGACTCCTTACGGAACGTCGCCGATAGACATAAATTCCACAGTTAGAGGGAGGGATGCAAGGATCCGGCGCCGTACTGTGGAATGTCACTGATAGACATAAATCCCACTCTCGGGTCCGTAAGGCTTCAAGCTGTGAGAATCCTGGCATTTTCCCGCAGAAACAGCGTACGTAGACTCCTTACGGAACGTCGGCGATAGACATAAATTCCACAGTCAGAGGGAAGGAATGCAGGGATGCGGCGCCGGACTGTGGAATGTCACTGATAGACATAAATTCCACTCTCGGGTCCGTAAGGCTTCAAGCGGTGAGAATCCTGGCATTTTACCGCAGAAACAGCGTACGTAGACTCCTTACGGAACGTCGGCGATAGACATAAATTCCACAGTCAGAGGGAAGGAATGCAAGGATCCGGCGCCGGACTGTGGAATGTCACTGATAGACATAAATTCCACTCTCGGGTCCGTAAGGCTTCAAGCTGTGAGAATCCTGGCATTTTACCGCAGAAACAGCGTACGTAGACTCCTTACGGAACGTCGGCGATAGACATAAATTCCACAGTCAGAGGGAAGGAATACAGGGATGCGGCGCCGGACTGTGGAATGTCACTGATAGACATAAATTCCACTTTCGGGTCCGTAAGGCTTCAAGCGGTGAGAATCCCGGCATTTTACCGCAGAAACAGCGTACGTAGACTCAATACGGAACGTCGGCGATAGACATAAATTCCACAGTCAGAGGGAAGGAATGCAAGGATCCGGCGCCGGACTGTGGAATGTCACTGATAGACATACATTCCACTGTCGGGTCCTAAAGGCTTCAAGCGGTGAGAATCCTGGCATTTTACCGCAGAAACAGCGTACGTAGACTCCTTACGGAACGTCGGCAATAGACATAAATTCCACAGTCAGAGGGAAGGAATGCAGGGATCCGGCGCTTGACTGTGGACTATCACTCATAGACATAAATTCCACTCTCGGGTCCGTAAGGCTTCAAGCGGTGAGAATCCTGGCATTTTACCGCGGAAACAGCGTACGTAGACTCCTTACGGAACGTCGGCGATAGACATAAATTCCACAGTCAGAGGGAAGGAATGCAGGGATCCGGCGCCGGACTGTGGAATGTCACTGATAGACATAAATTCCACTCTCGGGTCCGTAAGGCTTCAAGCGGTGAGAATCCTGGCATTTTACCGCAGAAACAGCGTACGTACACTCCTTACGGAACGTCTGCAGTCAGAAGGAAGGAATGCAGGGAGCCGGCACCGGACTCTGGAATGTCACTGATAGTCATTAATTCCACCCTGAAGTCCGTAAGTCTTCAAGCGGTGAGAATCCTGGCATTTTAGCGCAGAAACAAAAAATTACGCAAGAAAAAAAAATATAAATAAAATTAGTTCAGGGGGGGGGGGCGGCTACGGGAGGTAGAAAAATGAGCAGGTAGGGGAGGGGTAGAATAATTGCTGGCAAAAAATTAGAACTTACCTGGCAATGATTAAAAAAAAAAGAAGTATAAAATCCGTTGACTTGGCCGAGAAATGGAAATAAATCATCAACAGTTTAGTGGAAAACAGCGTAAGTAGGGCACTTACGTTAATTACCGTTTATAAATAAACGGTAAATGCGATTTAACCGAAAATCTTTACAGTTCTTCATCAGATCAAAATGGACAAATTTACAAAATTTGAGACAGGTAACGTAAATATAACGATAGTTATCGTGAACAAAAGAATTGCTGACATAGATCCGGTAACTATTATAGGTGGGAATGGGAATGGGAATGGGAATGGGAATGGGAATTCTAGGTGGGAGCGTCAGTAATTGGAAACAAGGGAAAAACTAATAGATTTCCCTTCATTTCCGCGGGATACCACATGACATACTTACAATTAGTCGATCAAGTAGCGGATTTTTCGATCGATTCATGGGCTCGTGGATAGATTCACGAGGTTGTCGATCGCCTCACGGGTTTTGTCGATCGCCTCAAGGGCTTTGTCGATCGCCGCATGGGGTTCATCGATCGCCTCACGGGGCCTGTAGATCGACTTACGGGGATTTCCGATCTCTTCACGGTTGTCGATTTAATCGATCAATCGTCGACGATCAAGTCGTCAATCGGTTCGCGATTTTATTTTTCGATCGGTTAAATCGTCTCCTGAAGACTCTCCATCATTTCCGCGTGATACCTCATGACATACCTAGCTCGAAGTTCGAATAGTTGTGCGTCATGTTTCGTGGGCAAGCCGATCAATTCACGGAGTTGCTGATCGAGAATTAAAGGGTGCGAAAATAAAATGTTGGGAAAATAGTGATAAAGAAATTATGGGGATAGGTTTGTTAATTGAAAAGCGTAATAGAAGTGTGAGGCACACTTATTTGAAAGCAGCGAAAGGAGGTACTCTTGTCCAGGAAGCCCGGATTTTCCTATGGGACAGAAGAGGTATATAGCTACTTGCATCGCCGTGCTGAGGAAGAACGCCGTATGAACCTTCAGGCGTTGCCAAATTTGCCTTGATAAAACACGAATTCCCTGGTAAACTTATTAATATTCTCTCTCCAATTTTTCAGATAATTTTGCTCGCAATTTCACCCAAAGTCCCTGAAAATTTCAAGGAAAAATATTCATAACTTTCCTCAAAACTAAACATGTAACTGAAGGAAATTTGGCGATTCTCGAATGTTCATACGGCGCTCTTCCTCAGAGCGGCAGTGTAGCGGCAAATCACTGTGCAACAAAAAAAATGACAAAAATGTCTCCGGACGAGATAAGGTGATCCTTATGTATTTTGAGGCGCTGAATCCGATATGACCTCCGTTTTTTCCCATCACCCTCCAGTTTTCCGGAAAAGTCGATTTTACCCGGAAAAAATGGCCATTTTTGGGCATTTTTGGTGTTTTTGCGACTATTACCCCCCTGCAGAATGTAGGTAAAATTTTTCTCCGGTACGAGAAACGACTAATCCGATGTATTTTGAGCCGCTGAGTCCGAAAATGAACCTCCGTTTTTTCCCATCACCCTCCAGTTTTCCGGAAAAGCGACTTTTCCCCCGGAAAATGAGCAAATTTGAAGTATATTTGTCATGCATGCAATTTATTTGTATAAATTTTTCTGGACCCGTGGTGCAGTCATTCTTATGTATTTTAAGCCGCTGAATCCGAATATGACTCGGTTTTTTTCCCATCCACCCCCCAATTTTCCGGTAAAGTCGATTTTTCCGAGCCTAAATTTGTGTATAAGCTTTCCGGACTCAAAGGGGATCAAAAATATATTTTAAACGTGTCCGCGACGTGCGATACATCGATTCTTATGTATTTTGACTCGCTGAACCCGAATATGATCTTGGATTTTTCCGATCACCCACGATTTTCCCGGAAAATCGATTTTCCTGGAAAAGTACCTTTTTCGGTGTTTTTTTGGACGATTTTCCTGTTGTGAGGAGTCTAAGAAATTTTCTGAGATCCTCTCTAGGTCTCTTCTGCTATATTAAGAGCAGCTGAATCCAAATGTGACCTCTATTCATCTCTGACAACCCCCCGTTTTCTAGAAAGTCCGATTTTTCAGGGAAAAAAGGCTTTTCCGAAACCGTCCCCACCTCCAGGGAAATTTGAAAATTTTTCCACACGTGTGATACATCGATTCTTATGTAATTTGAGCTGGAAAACCCGAATATGACCTTAGAAATTCGTTATCACCCACCATTTTTACGAAAACTCGATCTTTTGGGAAAAATGGGTATTTTTGACCATTTACGGTGTTTTTGCGACTGTTGCTCTTGTGGAATGTGCGTAAGATTGTTCTTAGCTACAATTAGATTGTGCATTAGGTATATGTGAGTCCCTGAGTACGGAAATGGCCTTTATTTTTTTCTATGAGCCCTCAGTTTTGTAAAAAAGACACTTTTTGCAGGGAGACTGAGTAAAATTGACTTATTTTAGTCAGGCATGCAATTCTTTATTTAAATAATTATCCTGGATCCGTGAAGGGGGGATTCCTATGTAGTTTTAGATGCTAAATCAGAATATGACCTCAAATTTTTCCCATCACCCTCCATTTTGTCGGAAAAGTAGATTATTCTTGGCGAGAACGTGTGTTTTTTGGTATATTTCCGAAATTTTCCCAGAAAATCGAGTTTTTCGTAAAAATGGTGGGTGATAACGAATTTCTAAGGTCATATTCGGGTTTTCCAGCTCAAATTACATAAGAATCGATGTATCACACGTGCTGGAAAAATTTTCAAATTTCCCTGGAGGTGGGGACGGTTCGGAAAAGCTTTTTTCCCTGAAAAATCGGACTTTCTAGAAAACGGGGGGTTGTCAGAGATGAATAGAGGTCACATTTGGATTCAGCTGCTCTTAATATAGCAGAAGAGACCTAGAGAGGATCTCAGAAAATTTCTTAGTACTCCTCACACACAGGAAAATCGTCCAAAAAACACCGAAAAAGGTACTTTTTCCAAGGAAAATCGATTTTCCGGGAAAATCGTGGGTGATCGGAAAAATCCAAGATCATATTCGGGTTCAGCGAGTCAAAATACATAAGAATCGATGTATCGCACGTCGCGGACACGTTTAAAATATATTTTTGATCCCCTTTGAGTCCGGGAAAGCTTATACACAAATTTAGGCTCGGAAAAATCGACTTTACCGGAAAATTGGGGGTGATGGAAAAAAACCGAGGTCATATTCGGATTCAGCGGCTTAAAATACATAAGAATGACTGCACCCACGGGTCCAGAAAAATTTATACAAATAAATTGCATGCATGACAAATATACTTCAAATTTGCTCATTTTCCGGGGGAGAAAGTCGCTTTTCCGGAAAACTGGAGGGTGATGGGAAAAAACGGAGGTCATTTTCGGACTCAGCGGCTCAAAATACACGGATTAGTCGTTTCTCGTACCGGAGAAAAATTTTACCTACATTCTGCAGGGGGTAATAGTCGCAAAAACACCAAAAATGCCCAAAAATGGCCCTTTTTTACGGGTAAAAATCGACTTTTCCGGAAAACTGGAGGGTGATGGGAAAAAACGGAGGTCATATTCGGAATTCAGCGCCTCAAAATACATAAGGATCACCTTATCTCGTCCGGGAGACATTTTTGTCATTTTTTTTTTGTTGCACAGTGATATCAGGGGAGGCAAAGCCGAGCTATGAGAAAAAGGGGAACAAAAAATAGAGACCACAAAATTTTGACAAACGGCGGCACAAAAGTCCAGAGCGAGAGCTCGGTGTGCACGCCTCCATGAACAAAAGGGCGCCAATTATTATTGCGGCCATTGCATACTGCCGTGCTGAGGAGAACGCGATATGAACATTCGAGAGTTGCCAAATTTCCTTTGATGAAATGTTTATTTTTGAGGAAAATTATGAATGTTTTTCCTTTAAATTTTCAGGAACTTTACATCAATATACCATCGAAATTCCCTGAAAAATTGGAAGACAAATATTCATAAGTTTACCAGGGAGTTTGTATCTTATTTGGCAACGCCTGAAGGTTCATACGGCGTTCTTCCTTAGCACAGCAGTGTATGCTTCAGTTCTGGTGGCCGCGTCAGCTTCGGTTTTTTTTTTTCAGTTTTTACGGTGGTCCGTATATTCAAAGAGTTTTAGGCTTATCGACAAAAGTTCCCAGAACTTTGAGGGATTAGGTTATGGTTGAGTTATGACTTGTATTCCGTCTGAGAATAAAACGTCCGTAATGGACCACTAGCCAAGGTACGAATTTAAGCAATCTGATACATGTTTCTTAACCAGAATTTCACGTAGAACACGATTCACACTACGAAAATTACCGAAATCAACTTCTAATGAAGATATTAACGTATATCTTAACGTATCTAACGTATATCTTTATTTCGCACTGATTACGAGGAATTTGAACTGCCCGCTGACAAGAAACTCAAAGCTCTACGTGAGTCAAATCGCGCACTACAACGGTTTCAGCAAGCTTCTCAATCGAGCAATGTTCATTTTCCACCATGTGTTGTTCAAACTATTGGTAATTTGCTATAGCTGAGCCAAAGTGTCAAGATTGAAGTTGAAAATTTTTACATCGCAGAGACTGTCATGATAAACATTTAGCGCGCGATGTGAATCACGTAGAGCATTGAGTTTTCATGAGCGGGTGGTTTGAATTCACGCATCAAGAATCATTAAATATCTTCGTCAGGAGTTGATTTTGGTAATTTTCGTTGTGCGTATCGTGTTCTACGTAAAATTTTGGTTGAGAAACATGTATCAGAATGCTGAAATTCGTACCTTGTCTAGTGGTCCACTTGAAACGAGTGAGAAGCTAAGATTATCCTTCATTTCCGCGTGATACCACTTTGCTATGCTCTCGAGGAAGAATTAACAATGAACACTTGGGTAATAATCGTTTAATTTATGTAAAAGAGAAAAATCACAGCAGAATGTAGCAGAGCGATGAAGCATTTGTGAGGTGATGATAAATCATTCCGGATGCAATAATTGAGTGGACGTATTTCTATCAAACGGACCTAAGCGCCATAGGGTGAGGGAGGTAGAGGGGGGTTTGGATTGGCGGCGGAATCGGGCGTCCGGCTTATTCCGTCGTATACTCGCAATGCTTTTCCATGGCGCTTAGATCCGTTTGACAGAACGCGCTATCCGGGATTCTAAATTCCTTAAAAGAAACTCAAACTAGCGCTTAGTTCCGGTTGATAGAAATAGGTCCAAATAAGCACCCGATTTACTAAACGAATAATAGTTTGTCCACATCAATTGACCAAATGACAAAAAATGTGTATTTTGCGCAAAATCCTAATTGACTGCGTGAGCGAACTTTCAATATGCGTGATGAAATAACAACTTAATTGGGGAAAGGCGGCAAAAAATTCAGGATAATTTAAAAACCCCGGAACGATTCGAAATGTTACAATTTCATCATCAAGAAAAATTGCATCTGTTCTCGGTTTTTTTATTCGTCCTCTGTTTTTTCACAGCCTTCTCCCAAATTAAGTTATTATTTTACCATGTGTTTTGACTGATTAAGTTGTTCTCCATTTTTAGTATGCGTTCGCGCACTTTTGGTTTCTGTTTTAGGCGTCGTAAGGGCAAAGAGCTATGCTAGCTGGTGAAGAATGGTTACGAAGCCGAGGATTGCTGTGGGTGCTATGCGGGTTGCTGGCTATCTCGTTTGCAGGCGCCCGCACCAACCTCGCCGGGAAAATCAAGGCGGGGCTTGTCAGACACGGTATCATCCCGGAGATCATGATGAAGTCACCTAAATTTCATGCCTACGTAAGTGTCTATGGAGATGTTGCATGTGTGAGGAATTCGCGATTTGACTGTGGATTCTTATGTAAAAGTTCGCGAGAAACACGATGGTGCCACTGGTTTTTTCTGAAATCAACTCCCAAGCTCAAAAAAAGCTCTCAAGTTGAGGCCAAAATGGAGGGGAGATCCCACGCTATCCTGAGAGTCCACCTCTACATCAAAACAAACTCTCCATGCAAAGATAGGGAGCAAATACATTGACAGGGTCGCCGTATTTTCAGTTTTGACTCCCCGAATAAACGGCAACCCTGTCAGTGTATTTGCTCCCTATCTTTGGCATGGAGAGTTTGCTTGATGTAGAGGTGAACTCTCAGGATGGCGTGGGATATCTCCTCCATTTTGGCCTCAACTTGAGAGCTTTTTTTGAGCTTGGGAGTTGATTTCAGGGAAAACCAGTGGCACCATCGTGTTTCTCGCGAACTTTTACATAGGAATCAACAGTCAAATCGCAAATTCCTCACACATGCAACATCTCCATTCTCCAGGAGGAGTTTTACGTCTGGACCGGGTTTATTATAAAGGAACCAACCTACATTTTCGGAAAAATTGAGTTAAGAATGTTTTTGATTTCCACTAGCCGTATATTTTCTCCTTCCAATGACTGAAAGTCGAAAAACAGAAATTAGTGTGTTAAAAGTGGGGTTAAAGTTTATTTTCTTCATTGAACCTTATGCAAGTATAAAACTTTACACCTCTTTTTCTCAGTTTCATGTTTATGTGAGTTGGTTCCTTTCTGAAGGACTCGGTCCATTTTGTTTTCGTTACTATCCACAAACAATGCACCCAAACATTTAAGAAATCTGTTTTGAATTTGTACGAAATTCTGTTAGCGGAATCAACTATCTATTGATGAGACAGACAAGATATCGATATCCAAACGGCTAATAAGTACACTTATTATTATTAAGGACAAACCGGCGCGGTGGTTGGACTGCCGCCCAGTGGATCGAGTCAATTAGAGAGGTTGGACATAGCATTTTTGTCGAAAACTGCAAAATATTTTACTTCATCACATTTTAAATGTTAATAGGTGTTTCTAGAAGAACATTTTACAAGAATACCTATGGAACACTTTTAAAACCTCAAAGTTTTTTATGAGCGGAGTCATGAGCTTTTAAAGTTTCCAAATTTTATTCGACTTTTCCATCTCCAATTGATTCGTTCCATTGTGTACCGAATGATGGACTCGGCATCAAAGGATGCCTGACATTCAAAATGTCGGAGCGCCTTCAATTCCGCGTGATACTGTGCAACACTTCTGTTGTGAAATAGTTGCTTGAGGCGCCGTGGCATAACTGACAGCGCGGAGCACGCACTGGCGCCTACAAACCTAAGGGGATACTTCAAGCATTGTGCAGTGCGTGAAGTATCCCCTTAGGTTTGTAGGCGCCAGTGCACGTTCCGCGCTGGCAGCACGCCACGCCGCACGCAGCGTCGTCGCTCCGCTCCGCTGTGTTAGGTTCTAATATTTCAACTCGCGGAGCCGGCTGTTTTCAACTCATGATTTTGGAATGTTTGCACACTCTGCATTTATTATTCTCAATTAAAGTGATGAGAAAAAAAAAAAAAAAAGGATGAAAGGAAAAAATAATGTGTATTTTGTACATGATTAAGTGATTCCTTGTCAAATTTAATGATTTCCAAAGCACTTTAATTTTCTCCTTTATATTTTGTGCTTTTACTGTGCTGCAGCGTGGTGTACGCGCAACCGAACGCTCTAAATTAGACTATTTGTCTCGTATATTCATTTTTGTACATTTTCTTTCAACACACTTACGGCTCATTGAAATTAATATCGATGCCATTGCTTGAAAAAAGTTTTATGAATATTTGCCACGTTTTAAAAATGTAAATGTTTTTAAAATGAAATATTTTCATTGAAAAAAAAGGTAAAATTTTAAGGATAGAAATAGAACCAAAAATTCACAAATGACAATTTGAAAAGATGAATAAAAAACGAAAGTAACATTTCCTTTAAAAAAATGAGTTCCCGTAACAAAACCTCATTCTCTCTCAATTTTCTCATTTCGATATTATCAATATAATTTTACCTACGGACTAAAATATAATGCTTGGATCAAGTCACTGTCGCTTACTTCACGCGTGGACGTAAACTACTGGACAAAACAGGTGCGCGGAAAAATTGCAGACAACATTACCTGGAAAATTGGAAGAAAAATATTCGTAAGCTTACCAGGAAATCCATCTTTTGAAAATGTAAATTTGGCAACGCCTGAAGGCCCATACGGCGTTTTTCCTTAGCACGGCAGCATGGTGAGAACTGCAAGCCTGCTCGCGTTCTCAGTGGAAATATTCGTGAAGTAAGAAGTATTTTTCAACGGAAAAATCGCGATATTTTGAAATTAAGTTGCGATTTTTTTAACGATTTTTTTAAAACTATAAAACCGCTAGGATCGTCAACATCTGAGCTAATATCCTCGATCCTCTCTCAAATTTATCTCTTTAAAATCACGCTCGATAAAATTGAAATTTTAGCTTAATTCATCACAATTTTTTTTATCCGACGGTATCGCGATAAATCGCCATTTTATTGCGCAAATTTATGCGATGAAATCGAAATTTATCGCAATTTTTCATCCAATAATATATTGATAATTCGCCGTCGATAAAATCACTATTTTATTGCAAATTAATGCGATGAAAGCGGAATATATCGCAAATTTTCACCCAATGATATTGCGATGAATCTATGTCGATATAATCGCGACTTTATCGCAAATTAATGCGATGAAATCAGAATTTATCGCAATTTCCTTCCCGATGTAATTCGATATATCCACGTCGATAAAATCGCGATATCGTCACCTTCCAGGCAAAGTATCACAAGCGCCATGCGACGTTTAAAAATTTCCGCCGCCATTTTATTTCTTTACTGAGGAATTGTTGGTTGAATCTGTTTGGAAATTTCACTAAATTTTATCGGCAGCAGAAAGAAAATTCAGTGAAATTTTCGGACAGCTTCGTTGAACAATTTCTCTGTAAAAAAATATAATGGCGGCGGAAATTTTTAAACATCGCATGGCGTTTGTGATACTTTGCCTGGAAGGTGACGATATCGCAAATTTTCATCCAATAATATTTCGATGAATCTACGTCGATAAAATCGCGACTTTATCGCAAATTAATGCGATGAAATCAGAATTTATCGCAATTTCCCAATCCGATGTAATTCGATAAAACCACGTCGATAAAATTGCGATATACTCTCCGATCAAATCGCAACTTATCGCTATCACAGCTAATCGGGCACCGCGATGGAACTAAGATGAGACTATAGCACCGTTTAAAAAAAATGTCGAATTTCGAGAGCGACAAACTCAAACGGCCGACCGAGGGTGTAAGTTGAACACTGGGATGATATACAGTGATATCAGGAGGATCGGGTAATTCACTTTTTTAACCTAAAACTCGGGCGCATAGCTTGTGTGGGGAGGGGGGGGGGGGGGGAGCGTGGCACGCTGAACTTGAGTTGTGGTTGTGAGACTACACCGAGATCTTCTCTGCCTCTAACGTTACCGTCCGCAACCGCGCTGCGCGCAATTTCACCCCACTGAAAAAAAATCTCGATGTATTTACTAAGAAAAGAGTAAAATTACCAAGAATTCAGGGTTCTATTTGATCCCAGTTTTTTCTGGGTAAAATTACCATCTATGGAATTGGTAATTTTACCGAGAAATCTCGGTAAAATTATTGAACTTTCTCGGTAATTTTACTGGACCTTGGTAAAAACGCCAATATTTTTATCGACTGTGGTAGAATTACCGAGATAAAATGGAAAAGTTAGCGGGAATTGATTACCAATAAAAGTGGTATTCTTACCTGAAAAAAACAGTAAAAATACCGGTTTTTAGGTAAGCTTACCAGTCTGTCTTTGTAAAATTACCAATAATTGGTAAAAAAAGTGAGATGGTAAAGGTACCAAAGGACCGTGGTAAAAACGCCGAGAATTTTTTTTCAGTGCCCATCCGCACAAAACTGTGCGGCTGTCAAAGTTTGCATTAATTAAGGGGCTTGGAGAACAAGGCGCATGATTGCAGTTTTTGAAAAAATAAAGATATCAATGATGTCAGGTAAAACTAGCCTCAATGAATATCCTGTGAAAACTTACCCCAAAATTCCATTTTTTAAGCATCGAAGAGATAGTTTGAACTTTCTTTCCGCCGTAAAAATCCATGTGATTTCAAAACTTCAAACACGTATTTCTCGAAATAACAAAATCAGCACTTATGCGCATTGTCCTCCAAGCCCCTCAATTCTTACTTAATAATCAGAAATATAGGAACCCATTATACAGCCTTGGACGCTACCGGGCATATGAGAGGCTTGGAGGACAAGGCACATAACTGCATAAGTGCTGTTTCTGCTATTTCGAGAAATATGTTTTTGAAGTTTCGAAATGACACGGATCCTTACAGCGGAAAGAAGGTTCAAACTGACTTTTTTATGCTTTAGAATTGGAATTTGGAAGCGAATTTTTCATAGTATATTCATTAAGACTAGTTTTACTTGAAATCATTAATATCTCGATTTTTTCAAACATTGCACTTACGCGCCTTTGTCCTCAAAGCCCCTCACATGTAGGTTCAGTTACACGATCAAATTGAGCCATCAAACTGAAGCTCTGATTGGTGGAAAAAGACCTGAGGGCAGGATGCGACCAATGAGAGGCCCAATTTGATGGCTCAATAAAATTTGATCGTTTAACTGAACCATGTGGTATACTGATCAGGATAAAATCCTCCGTTTGAACGCGGGAACCTCTCGTGCTGTGCTATGTGGGCACCCCTCGACTGAAAGAGTTTCTGATTTTTCAGGTTGCCTTCGGGAAGAAATACTCTGCCAGATTCGGAAACTTGATCCCGATAGAAGCAGTTGGTAATCGGCCAACTACAATGAAATGGAAGACGAAATTTCGTGAAAATGCCGTGTATACTCTCATCGCTATGGGTGAGTTCGATCACATCCTAGAAAGATTTTATTTTCACTTAAAGCGTCGTTTCTTGTCGATAAAATTAGTCTTTTGTTAGTCTTTATTCACGCATTGTCGCGCAGCTAGTTTAGTGGCCTATCCGATCCAAACCCAACTGTTTTGGATTTAGCAGCCCAGTTTTTCAGAAAAAAGGTGCCCACTCGTTAAAGAATTTTGGTTTTATTTTTCATAAAAATAAAAAAATCATTTTTTCATAGCGAATGATGAGCAGGCACTTCATTTTCCAAAAACGATACTTGCCTCTTTTCAATTAAAGTTGATCCAACCTAGGTCACTAATTTCGAGGACACGCCGAATGTTGGGTTTCGAGCGTTAAGCAAATTGTTTTATATTTATAAAATAATATTACACATAATATGACTCACATCTTACCCTGAGCATTAGGGCGGACCGGGAAAAAATAATTTCTGGGAATAGTTTGCGGCTAGAGGAGATATTTTTCAAGAACACAAATGATGAACATTCTCCAAATCGCATCTACAGTTTTTAATTTTCTGAGGTTCCAAATTAAGGTGAATCCAGGGTTTGATGAGGGATAATTCAAGATTAGAGATAGCGCCACCAGTCACCACTAAAAATTTCACTTTCCTTCGACGTTTACTGAAATAATATTTCTTAAAGTACAAAAAGCAGATCCACAAGATATAGATTATTTTTTGCTTGATTTTTTGGGCCAAAAATATTGGCAGTTAGTATTACATGCGCAGAGAAAGTAAGGCTGAAACTTTCAGCTCATTGTCAGCGGCGCCGGCCGAGCGCGCAACGGAATCCCGCATGTTCTGTCTCTCTCCCTCCCATTCCCGCAATGGGAATTACTTTCCGCCGTAGTTAAGACTTTATTTTTGGGAATTTTGAGAAGATTTTTTTACTGAGTGTTCCTCAAGTATGTTGCTACATCCCCTGGATCTCCAATCTTGAATAAGTATCGCGGTTTTTATTATTTTGGCAAATATATACGGCTATTCTGAGCAGCGCGAAGTGGTGGCCAAATAGCGAAGTTCCAAGCCTGGATTCACTTTAAGCAATTTTCATTTTCGTCTCATCTAATTTTACCATTATTTCGTCAATATTACCTTGTAATTTTTCACGAACGGAATATTTTCGTAACAGCCAGTGAAAATATTTTAATTTAACATAGAAGAAGGGTTTTCACCAAAATATAAGTTAATCAGAGCACTTTTTGAGGCTTCGAAATTGATTAGAATATTTAGGACTTAATTTTCGGAAAATTGCAAGCTCTAGGAAAATGTTGATTTTCTCGACTGATTTCACGTAATGAAAAAAAAAAAAAAAAAAAAAAACCCGGCTAGTGTCCAACTCATTTTCACAGGATTTGTTTTAAGCCCATGAAAAAGCCCGACCAGTAGTTTTGATTACCTGAGGTTCCGAAATTCGATTTTCAACTAAGCTGAAATCGCGTTTCCGGGCGATTAAGCAGATCTCATAAAGTATAAAAGTCTAAAAATCTGTCTAAAGGCACATATTTTACCATGAATTCACGAGGTTAGTACAGTCTTTCTTACAAATATTCCGAATACTCTGTTAGTGCATTTTCCGAAGGAAATACACTATCTTACACTTCAAAATGTAGCCACATGCACAACTGAAATCAGCCGTATTAATTGAAAATCGCGTTTTTCGCCGATCGAAATTACAGGCAAAGCAGAAATACATTCCAGAAAAGATCTGAGAATCTTTGGTGTGGTTCAACACCAACAATAAGGTCTCTATGCGTCAAGCAATGCGCATTTGTCGCAATGCCTACTTTCCTGTACTGGCGTTAAAGTCTCTGAAGTGATTCCTGCATCCTGCATTTTGCTGTCTCGGCAATCCCTCGTGTGATTGAGCATGATCAAATGTTTGAATACTAAAGTCTCCATGCATCAAACGGCTCCTATTTGTCGGTATGCCTACTTTTCTCTGCTGTGTTAGTCTCTACAGTGATTCTAGTGATCAAAAGATCCAATCCTTAAGATTTTGGGTTCAAATCAAAACTGAAAGTTTACTGAAAGTAGCGGTTAAATTGACTTTTTTCCTATCATTATTGGTTCGCAAGAAAATTAAGTGGATACCTTGCATACTAGATGGCGCTCGTATATTTTAAAGGAATTGGTTTTTTTTTTTTTTTTTTTTTTTTTTTTTTTTTTTTTTGATTTTGGAATCGATAATTTACGTTTTTTGATATACAGCCTACCATGTAATCTTCCACATATTAAGCTGGTTCAACTTTGTTTGTGGCAAAAGTGCTAAAAAAAGAGAGGTTGTTAATACTGTTTGAGAAAAATCTGTGCTAATCACGTAAAATTATGCAAAAAGTTGTGTACATGAACAAATTTTTGGATCTCTGGTGGCACACACTTATACTATTTGCCTGTAACTTTTGTGATTCCGTAAAACGTGATTTGCAATGAGTACGACTGAATGTGAACACATCTTGTGAGAATGTTTGGAACACGAGCCGTTTCTTTTAGTGAGCGATAGCTTTCGAGAAAATCAATATTTTTCCAGACCTTGCAGGTTCCCGCAAATTGAGTTTGTAAATATTCAAATCAGTTTTGGTCAAATCAGTTCAGTTTTAATCAGTTCAAAAATTTCTCTGTTTGAGCTAGATTTTGGGGAGAGGCCTCATCCTGTCGCGAATGAAATTATTTTTATCGTAAATTACGGTCTAATTTCACTCCACAAGTTGTGATTAATGCGTAACTTTTAGTTCTGAAAGTGACAATAACCCAGATGGAAAAGTTTAAGTCACAATAAATTATATAGTTTTATATAGCATTGGTTTTAAATTTATTTCACATAAAATATAATTGCTGATGAGAATTTGATTTTTACCTTGCTCGTTTTTATTTATAAAAAATAAGAGGCAAAAATAAAGTATTAAAATTGCAGACAAAATAACTTTTAATCATGAAATTCAAAGAAAAAAGTTGGATGAAACAACGATTCATTCAATAAAAAAATAAAAATAACGCACCAAGCTTTGCGTAACGCTGTCAAGAACCCTCTCTCCCATAACGAACCCATAACTCAGGCTCAAGCTCAAATACCCCCCGCCCACACCCCTCTTGGAGCAATAGATATTTGGACCACATTTTGCAATTAGTAACTACAATTTCTCTCTTAGTTTGGAAACAACGTATGCGCCATTAGTTTCCCTATGCGCATAACAGTCTTTATAGAATGGTCAGGAATTTTAGTTCCTGATTGCAAAATGAAGTTCATTTGATGAACGGCTCCAAAAGCTTCGTTACAACCGTAAATGGAGATGTTGCATGTGTGAGGAATTTGCGATTTGACCATTGATTCTTATGTAAAAGTTCGCGAGAAACACGATGGTGCCACTGGTTCTTCCTGAAATCAACTCCCAAGCTCAAAAAAAGCTCTCAAGTTGAGGCCAAAATGGAGGGGATATCCCAACCTACCCTGAGAGTCCACCTCTACATCAAAACAAACTCTCCATGCAAAGATAGGGAGCAAATACATTAGCAGGGTCGCCGTATTTTCAGTTTTGGAGTCCCCGAATAAAGTGGCAACCCTGTCAATGTATTTGCTCCCTATCTTTACATGGAGAGTTTGTTTTGATGTAGAGGTGAACTCTCAGGATAGCGTGGGATGTCCCCTCCATTTTGGCCTCACTTTGAGAGCTTTTTTTGAGCTTGGGAGATGATTTCAGAGAAAACCAGTGGCACCATCGAGTTTCTCGCGAACTTTTACATAAGCATCCATGGTCAAATCGCAAATCCCTCACGCATGCAACATCTCCATTCATATACCAAGGTAATCATGGATATCGACGGTGAAAGTACCAAACCACGTATCTCGGTTTGCGACGTCGCAGACTTCCTGTCATACTTTATTTTTTAAATGAAAAACTACTTAGCGTCCAGTCTTGAAAATTTCTGTGATTTTTCCTCTTCGTGCGGAGAAAATTCTGTGAAAATTTCAAGGAATGGTATTGATTTGGTCTACTGCAAAAAAATACAATGCGAGCGTAGATTTTTAAACACCGCAAACGAGATACGTGGTTTGGTAGTTTCACCGTCGACATGCAACATCTCCATTCATATACCAAGGTGATCATGGATATGTGTTGCGGGTTGCTTCAGATTTGGACGCAATTCCGAAGGCGCATCGATGGGACGAGACGGAATTTGAACGGCTTCTCTGGTTGGTCGTCAACATCCCCGCAAGCCGTGACGTGAACGTGAGCATGGGGCAGACGCTCGCACCGTACATACCCCCCACCCTCGACCCGATTAAGGGAGGTAAGTTCCATCAAATAATATCGTCACCTTCCGGCCAAAGAATCACAAGCGCCATGCGACGTTTCAACATTTCCGCCGTCATTTTCTTTTACAGAGAAATCGCTTGACGAAGCTGCACTGGAAAAAAAAACACATTGGATCTAGAGTTCAGACGCTTAAAAACATCGACAAGAAAAAGTACTCTTGGTTCAATCAGAATCTAGCTTGAATCAAGAACCAAGCCTCTTAATTTAAGCGGATTTCGTTTTGATTCGAGCAAAAATCCGATTGAATCAAGAGTATTTTTTCTTGTCAATGTTTCAAAGAGTCTGGACTCTAGATCCAATTGTGTTTTTTTTTCCAGTGTGTCCGAAAGTTTCACTGTATTTTTTTTTTGTGCTGCCGATAAAATTCAGTGAAACTGTCAAACAAGTTCAACCAACAATTTCTCTGTAAAAAAATAAAATGGCGTCGGAATTCCGAAACGTCGCATGGCGCTTGTGATAGTTCGGCTGAAAGGTAACGATATGGAAAAAAAGATGGTGATGTGATATCGATGTATTGAATATGATTTTGTAGAGAGGAAATAGGGTAGAGGAATGAAGGTTCCTTACATTTTCAGACCACATCTTGCGGGAAAATTACTTTAATAAATTGGATCAAAATTTTTGACTGGTTAGAAAAACTAGTTTCAAATGATGTGCAAAAACATGAGGATAGTGTATTAATGATAGATGACCTTGGTGTTTTTGACCACAGTAGTGAGAAAATTCAGAAAAATCTATTAAATAGGAGCCGCATATCTAAGGCTCTGTAAGACCATACATAGCGGTAAACGAAACCCGTCATTTACTTACCGTAGTGCGCCTTCATTTTCGTCTGATACTGCGCAATACTTCCTTGACTGAATAGTTGCTCAGAGTGCATTCTTTGCACGCCAGACTTGCCCGTCTTCTTATACGAGGTACGCCCTCTGACCCATTAGCTTGTGGCTCACAGGATGTTAAAATAGACCGTGCTAACACATTGGTCTTATTCCAATATAGAAATGTGCTGGGTATCCCGGGCAAACTGCTGCACAACATAAGTTCGTTCTTTAGGTTAATACAGAATGCATCGCCGATACACTTGTTTTCCTGTAGTGCGTTAATACTATTAATTGGACTACATTTTGCAATTTGGAACTGTAAATTCTAGCCCGGTTTACAAACAACGTATGTGCCATTAGTTTTCCTATGCACATACGTGTTTTTTCAGATGAGCCAGAATGTATAAGTCCAAATTGCAAAATTCAGTCCAATTCTCGTTTTTTATCCTGTTTCAGAGGATCATCGGATTCTCTTCATTATATTTGAGCAACCTGGCGGCAACATGAATTTCACATTCCCAGTTTGTGATGCCAAGTAAGTCTCTTCTAGTCGCATTTTTTCCCTTTTGGATCTTTTTTCGACTACTTATCTATAATAACTAATTCATCATTGGTGACTTCAAATTTAAATTTGATATCCAAAATCACTGAAAAGGGCCAAACATGACAATCCATCCGAAATAGAGAATCGTAATTCTACCTAGATAGGGTGGGGGGTTGGGGCGTTTCGCCCGCAAATGTTTGCCCTTGAATCTTGTGGGAAATACATTTTGGCCCCATGCTCTAGAGAAATTTTTTTGTAAACTCTAGGAGCGCCCCTCAAGCTGATTCAGCCTGACATCAGTCTGAATCAGTTCGACTCAGGGTAGTATATGAAACATAGTCTGACGTCAGGACTGACTCACTTTTACTAGGGGGCACTTTGCTTGGTAACAAAATTGCTTACTTAGCAATTTAATTTTTTTCCCGTGTTTTTTGACCAGCGCAACTGACCCATCTCAAAATGCAGTCAAAATGTCTCATACGCGTTTTTTTTCAGGCCGGACGACCCGCGACGGACGAAATTCAACGTCCATAAATTCGTAGATGAGCATAAACTGGATCTCCCGGTGGCGACCAACTTCTACACGACGCGAGAAGGACTCCTGGAGGCAGAGAGGGCGGCCGCCAAAAAGAAGCCCAAGATGACCCTCAATGACACGGAGGGCGTCAAGGACGTCAAGGGCGTCAAAGACGTCAAAGGCGAAACCACCACCATCGTCTACCTCGACGTCACGGCCGAGAGGTTCAACCCCCACGAAGAGGAAGAGGATGAGGAGATTGAGGTTGAATATTTGTAGAGCCTCCCTCGTGCTTACACGGAGAGGGAAGGATCGACACTCGCGTAATCCGCCGTACTAAGGTAAAACGCCGTATGAATATTCGAGAGTTGCCAAATTTCCTCCGGTAAAATTGTAATTTTTCAGGAGAGTTTTGAAGATTTTTCTTTGAAATTTTCAGATACTATGGAATTAAATTGTGATTGAAATTCTGTAAGAAATTGGTAGAAAAATATCCACGAGTTTTCCAGGAATTTTGCAATTTAACGAAGGAAATTTGGCAACGCCTGAAGGCTCATACGGCCTTTTTCCTTAGCATGGTAGTAATGCTTACAGTCAATTCTAGGTCCTATCGACTTTTCTCCTCGTAGTTTCGATAGAAGCATCGTTGAAGTCAACATAATACTGCCGCGCTAAGCAGTGGCGAGGCGTGAATGATCGATTATCGATATTTCCCCATTTGAAGCTGTGTCAAAGAATCGATTATTAAGGTGTTCGTTGCGTACACCCTGACTATCAATTCCTTTTCCATAGGTTTAAATGGCAGATAAATCCATACATCGCAAAGAGCGCCACGCCACTGCCGCATGCCGTGCTAAGGAAAACACCGTACACGCCTTCGGACGTTGCCTCTTTCCCTTCAATAAAAAACAAATTTACTGAGAACATTGCGAATATTTTTCTTAAATATTTTCAGAACATTATGTCCTTAATTTAACCTGAATTGTCTGAAAATTTTAAAGGGAAAACATGCAGAACTTTCTTCAAAAATATCTTTTTATCCCGGGAAAATTTAGCAACTCTCGTATACGGGTTCTTCTGTAGCACGGCAGGATGGGCTTACAAAAGCTCTCAGCGGCAAAAAATCGATTCTCATCGGATTAAGACGTGTATATCTAAAACTTCGGAAGTTTTTCGCCCAGGTAACGCATATTGCATTAAATTGCGATTACATGGCGAAATCGGATTACATTTTTGCAATAAAGAACCACTATTTCTGGCCAATTTTAGAAACATCATACATGCCACTGGGTTTCCTATGCAGATATGTGCCTTTATGGGAGAGCCAGAGATAGTGGTTTCTTATTGCAAAATGTAGTCCAATTATTGCTACTGTATCGGAGTGGTATGTATGTTGCCTATCTACTGATTGAAGGGGCTCATTGCAATGAAAGTAATTGGATTAGGTACATTTTGCAATAAGGAACCACTATCTCTGGCTCCTCTACAAAAGCACCTTCTTGTATAGGGAAACCAATGGCATATGTGTTGTTCCTAAAGCTCTCAACGGTACATAAACTAATTTTCATCGGATTTAAGGACGTGCACGTTTGAAGCTTCTGGAAGTCTTCCACTTAATATTCAAATCAAATCTACACACGCCTTCTGAATTTAATATCAGGCTGAGACCGCAATAAATTTGTTACCGCAAAAGTAACAATGTAACCTCGGCTAGAAAATCTGATAGGATCTGGGATCCACTGTAGTAGGATTTTAAGCATTGTGAATCTTTTTAGTGATCCGTGATAAAGTCCGGTAGTTATGCGTGATAGCTTTTACCATGTACAGTGTAAAATAAAACAAAATTTCACAAACGGGTCAGAGTTTTGAATTTGTAATTTTTTTTGTGAGAATATAATACACGTTTACATTTTCGTGAGAAAACAGTTTCCCCCCCCCCCTTTTTTTTTTCAGGTTCATAGACTCGTGATCATTTACGGGCAAAGGAACCTCAGTTCACAGAGGATACATTCTCAAAAGAGTAATTTTTGGCGAGTCGGATAGAAAATTTAGCTTTTGAAAGTTCAACTAAAAATGTTCGCTCGTTCGTTTAAGAATATGAAGTATAACTATTTCCGTTCAGTCTTGTACAAGTGGTTGGCAAAGTTGCGTAATATTCCGGCGGTTTCATACCCTAAACGAGGTGGGTTAGAATTATGATCTACAGAATCAGACCAACATACACGATAAAAACAACTTAGTTCTAAAAAGGCTGCAAAAAAGAGGAAATATTTTTTAAAAAAAACTAGGGATTTTTGAGTACCTGTTACAACTTTGCTTTTAACTGGCAAAAAAAAAAAAAATTATAATCTTTCGAAACAAACCTGTCCTTAAATGTTCCCGTTTTTTGTAATTATCCCCCTGAATAAATTGTTTCATTGCGGATTAGACTTTTCACCGGATTTTCCTCGAAAAAAATATGTTTAACTACAAACTTCAAAACGCCGTATTGCAATGATTAATACTTCTATGCAGAATATCATAACGAGTCATGCTCATAATTTTTAGGAATAATCAGTAAAATCCACTCCCTGCAACTCGATAGTATCCTAGAAGTCTTAAAGGTATACTGATACTTTTGGCAAAGGCTCCTCATCTTCAGTGCTGCTTGTTACGAAATTTGTTTACGACTGTCCTCTGGGGGCAGTTTTTCGAGTTTAATGTCATCAAAATCTATCGACATAAACGAGCCATACGTGTCTCCAGGCGCTAGGGTAGCACTTTCATACACAGTGGTCTTAAAACAAAAAAATGCTACAAAATTGTACCCAAAAACGGTTTGCAGGGGATGAGTCAATGGTACGTGTGGACTTAAAATCATGGAAAATCAAATTCTTGGCTGATCCTAATTTCGATATGCCGCAATTTGAAATTTTCATAGTGAGTGCAAATTTTCTAGTGATTTTGATTAGCTTTTTTATTTATTAGTCCTTGGAATCTGTGTTAATCGGTTCGCGTTTTAACTCTTCGTTCGATTCATTTCGATCAAATACCTACCATTTCGTTACATGCAAACTTCCTATCACACTCTTTTTTCTAACAGAACAATTCGCCTTCTGCTGCATCTGCAGCAATTGTTGTTACGAATATGTTGTGCGTGCTGTTTTTTGCTAATTACATACTCGACTTTCTGAAGGCGTTTTTTGTGCACAAGTAGCGCAATCTGTCGGAGGACGAACGAAAAAGGGATCAATGGATTCGTTCAATCTCACTTCCGTTGTTCTCCAACAGGGTGCTCTACTCTCGCACATGAAACGCCTGCAAAGAGTCAAGTATGTAATGAGGTGAGATCAGCTCGCACAACATGTTCTTAACAACAATTGCTGCGGACGGAGCTGAAGGCGAATCGAAAACAACCTGGAAACAACGAATTTGTAGGAGGACTTTTTAGGACTGAAAATTTGTGACGCGGTATATTTTATTTTGCATTTAAACTTAGTTTATGCTTTATTTTACACAATAATAAAACAAATTACACAGCGGGTAACAAGGCTAATTTTCATGTAAATATTACCAGACAGTTTAAGCCAAAAACTCAGCCTTCCTTGGTTCGATAAAATAGTAAAAATTGGGAAAAAAACTAATAACGTACTAATAACTAATAACAGTACTTGGCTGTGCCTTTCAAAGTGAGAACAATTGTGTTACGCAATTAGAGGGAAGACTGTTATCTCCGGAGTGACAAGTATTTTCGCCAGAGAAAATCTCGGGAGGGACAACTATTTCCTGGGGAGTGATATGCGTTCTCTCCAGAGAGTTATCTATCCTGAGAAATTAGTTTTCCCTCCCGAGAAAATAGTTTTCTCCCTCGATGAAATAGTTTCCTCTCCTGAGAAAATAGTTTCTCTCTACCGAAAGAATAGTTTTCTTTTCCCAAGGAATAGTTTCCCCTCCTGAGAAAATAGTTTTCCTCTCCCAACGGAATAGCTTTGTCTCTTCAGGGAATAATTTTGTCTCCCTAGGGAATAGTTTTCCCTCCCGAGAGAATAGTTTTCTCTCGTATATTCGGTCATTTTATCGAATGAGAGAGATCTCAATCCAATCTTCCAAAGAGATCTTTCCAATTGATCTCAACTATGATAGGGAGCTACCATGCCGGTACAGAGTCAACCGAAATTAGTCATCGCGTAACTCGCGATGGACCATGTTCGAGTTTCTTAAAGGTGCTCCCCCGGCTGCACAATAGATAGAATACATTAATAAGGTGTGTAAAAATGTTGAGATTTTACTATTCATGGAAAGTGAGTCAGTTGCGTGCGCGACAAAAATTAATGTTTGGTGATTTAAATATTTTCATACGACCAGCAATAAATATCTAATACTAAGTTTCCAGTTTCGACATCAACAGATCTATCGCTTGAGAAGAATTGACTTCAGGCTCCACAAAGATCAAGGAACGATGTTCGTTGGTTCGTCAAAATTGAAATGGCTCGTATGGGCGCTGAGAGTGATGTGCGGGTTGCTGGCCGTCTCGTATGCAGGCGCCAACATCGCCGGAAAACTCAAGATAGCGCTGCTGAAACACGGTATCATCCCGGATATTATAACACAGGCACCTAAATTCGGTATCTACGTAAGACCACCCACCTTCTTCCTCTGTATAGATCCCCAATTTACTATCGAGAGAGAGTTAAAAACAGACTACTTTTCTAATTTCCGTAAATATTTATGTCAGAAAAGGAGAAAAATGGAAGTAAAACGATAAAAGTCCTTTGGAAGTTTTAGAGTTTTTGCATGCATAACATATTTCGCCGCTCATACGGTCGGTTTTGACTGACAGCTTTATAAGTATTTTGCTCTATTCGTATTGCTAAAATAAAATAAAAACCCCATGATTTCTCACCGCAGTGGGAACGTCAATCCACGTGTTATTTGAGGGACAGTATCCTTGGCAAAACTGGACGTCTTTCTGCCAAACGTAACCGTAGACGAGTAGGAAAGATGGGGTGTGCTCTAGAAAAATGCAAAAGAAACAATGTGAAAGTTGGCGCGATTCCTTTTGGAGAAATCGAAAAACAGGATTTTACATTCTGCCAAACGAAACTATGTGCCAACTAAATGCGGTACTCATGAGCCGTGGGAATGTGACAAGAGCGTTGTGGACATGGCCCATTAGTTAATTAATCACACGGGAGCCTTGCGGCGCCGGCTTCATTGCCGCTGACGTCACTGGCGCTTTATTATTCCCATTCATTCTTACGGCCCTCGATTTACGAGCACACCCCTTCTTTCCCACCTGTCTCTGGTTCCGTTCGGCAGAAAAACGTCCAACTGAACTTTCAAGCTACGCAACGGACAAAGGTTATATATTAGTCATTCATGTGCAAAGTCTTGGCCATCAATGCACGATCCCATGATTAATGTTACTGGCTCACTCTAATTTTGAACGTCATAATTTAGCTTATAATTTCGATTTCCTGCGAGCGAACTATACTGTCAAATTTTCACATGATATACATATACTACTATTCTGCACGTCTTGACGTGTCTTTAAATGAAGCATGTATGTATCCCGCGGGGTGATTATTGAAATTGATGGACAAAGCTGTAGACAAAGAAGGCAAATGAAAAAAATAATGATCCTTTTGGTCGAAACGGATGGTTGTTACGGACGAAGAGAGAAGATGATGGACTATGTATACGCTTTCTTGTGGGTTGCCTTCAGCCACTTTAGTACTTACCTTCTTTGCACATTACAACCAACCGCTTCCACATACAAAATCGCTCATTTTTCGCTCTGTCCTCTTTGTCCATCGCTTTGTCTACACTGGAAAAAAAAACACATTGGATCTAGAGTCCAGACTCTTAAAAACATCGACAAGAAAAAGTACTCTTGATTCAATCAGAATCTAGCTTAAATTAAGAACCAAGCCTCTTAATTTAAGCGGATTTCCTTTTGATGCAAAGCAAATATCCGATTGAATCAGGAGTATTTTTTCTTGTCAATGTTTTCAAGAGTCTGGACTCTAGATCTAATGTGCTTTTTTTCCAGTGTATCAATTTCAAAATGCAGCCCGCTGACTACAAGGATGAAGTCGCGCTGAATTGCATGTTATCGACTGAATGAAGTTTTGTTTTCAGATTGCCTTCGGGAAAAAGATGACGGCCAAGTTTGGAAACTTGCTGCCGATAGAAGCTGTTGATAAGCCACCGACTGCCATAAAATGGAAGGCACGTGAGGATGCTGTATACACACTCATCGCTTTGGGTGAGTTCGAACAATTCATTCCAGCAGTTACAAAATACAGAGTCCACCATGCGAAGAGCCTGCTCCCCAAAATTTATGTATTTCAAACTTCTCAAACTTTCACCGATTTTTCATCGATGTGTAGAAGATGCTTTAAGAAAATTTCAAGCATTACCTAAAGTTGATTTTTTAACCCTCTTCTCTTAGCCCTTGACTCATGGCGTGTTCTATCCATGCCCTGGTAAAAATTGGCAGTAGAATCTGTGTTCCAAAATACCATAGACCTACGGCCGGCTGTAAGATTTCCAATAGCTTCTATAGCCGGCTACACAATTTCTTATAGCCTTTTATAGCCGATGGCGATTAAGCAACTCACAGCCAGGCGATAAAGTGTATGCTAAACGTCACTAATTACGGATGCTAGGACTTGGTGAGTTTTTGGACCACTGCTCTCTTTTTGGGCCGTAGTATCTTGATTTATTTTGCGAGGAAAGCTCCGTACTTTTGATGGATGCCTGCCATTCCTAATATATTAGAGCGCCTTCAGTTTCGTATGATACTGTGCAATACCTCTGGTGTGAAATAGTTGCCTCAAGCGCCGTGGCACGCTGCGGTGCGGCAGGCGGGCAGCCAGCGCGAAACGCGCCAGGCGCCTACAAACCCAACAGGGATACTTCACGCATTGCGCAACGCGTGAAGTATCCTTGTTAGGTTTGTAGGCGCCGGTGCGTCGCCGCTCCGCTTTGTGTTAGGCTCTAATATTTAATCTGGCGGAGTCAGCGTTATTCAACTCATGATTTTGAAATGTTTGCAAATCCTGTATGGATTATTCTCGTTTTAATTGATGAAAAAAAAAATATGTATTAAAGGAAAATATAACGTGTGTTTTGTAAATATGAAGGTGGTTCCGTATCAAACTTAATGATTTCCAAAGCACACAAATTTCTACACAATTTCTTATCGCCTTTTATAATCGATGGAGAAAAAGCAACAGGCAGGCGATAAAGTGTAAAGCCCGGCGATAGGAACTATAGCCCAGCTGCATAATTTTTTATCGCTTCGTATAGCCCGGCCGTATGATTTTCTCCGCACTCTACAGCCAGCTATATGATTTTCTGTAACCTTCTTTAGTCGGCTATAAGAACTCCTATGGTATTTTGAAACGCAGCTCCTATCGCCAATTTTTACCAGGGTAAAGTTGATTTTTTAACCCTCTTCTCTTAGCCCTTGACTCATGGCGTGTACTATCCATGACACATGCATATTATTCTTTATTGAGAATGGTCCAATACAAATATTATTTACAGAGGGAGGGTGAACATATTTTTGACTGAACTGAACTCCAAAGTCCGATTTACCTGCCCAACTTGACACACGTGGCTCCCCTGAAAAATTTGCCTCTGTGCTTTGAGATTCCTCCTCCTTTTGATGGTGATGCGTTTACGGATATTTCCACGTGAAAATCATAGATTTGTGTTGCGGGTTGCTTCAGATTTGAACGCTACTCCGAAGGCACATCGAACGGACGAAACGGAGTCGGAGCGGCTTCTCTGGTTGGTCGTCAACATCCCTGCCCCTGGAAGTGACGCGGTGAAAGTAGCCGAGGGAAACACTCTCGCACCGTATGTCCCTCCAAGCCTCGATCCAATCAAGGAGGGTAAATTCAATCAAATAATACGAACAAATTGCATAAAATCAGATTTTTAAGTACCTCATAAGATAACGTAGATTAACGTACGTTTTACGTTATTTTTACTTCCTTCTGAGGACGTTTTTGCAGAGGAAAGGGAAGGTCAGCCGCTCTCTTCCATCATGCAATCTGTTTTGAACAAGAAAGGAGGGAGGTGGAGGGTCTTAAAGGTCCTAAAAACAGCATTTTATGTTTTGTTTTGTTCTTATAAAAAGTGACGGAACCGAGCGTAAAAGTCGAAGAGCAAGGATAATAGGTGGCAAAGCGTCGCGCTTTTATCAAGATCAAGGATTATGAGAATGATTGAAATAAGCGCGGCGAATGGGATACAAATCTACGTGCTCCCAAGTCGAGAAATTGCCTACCCTTGCGCAGTGAAGGCGGACTGAGGGCGCAGCGCCGGCACAGCAGTGAAAGGACGGAAATTCGGATTATGTCGTTTCTGAAATTAGCGGAAAAGTTTCCTCCTGCTAAACTAGGTCAACATTTTAAAGTATCTATTTCACTGAGTAAATAAGCAACTGTTAATAATAGATTCTCCTCAAAGTGCACAATGTGCGACATTTATCAATCATTGTCAAGCGCGAAAATGAGTACGTTATTGTCAACAGAGTCATGAGTGGAATCAAAGAAATAGGGGGGAGGGGAGGCTGGTACCTCAGAAATCTACTTGGTTTTTATCAGAAAGGATAAACTTTTTTAGATTAAAAAAAAGAAGAAGAAAAATAGGTACGTGTTATTTTTGTTATTTTCGAGTTAGAATTTCAATCAATTTTTCGGTAAGAACAGCTCAAAATTTTGACGGTTTTTAAACCTCTGCATTATTTTTCATTTTTTATGAGCAAGCAATTCAACAGTTTTTTTTTTAAATTTCAAGAAAATATTATACTTAGTTTTCTTTTGATACAGTAGAACGTGTTTGGGTATTTTATAAAACGCTAAATTGGAGATGCTCATTTTTTGACCTTAGCAATCGTAATGATGATCTATACCAGAATAAGCTTTCAGATTAGCTCTAGTCATTTTTAAACACAATTTTAGTGGGAGAAATGCAGAATACGTGCGTTTTCTCCTCTCACGGGAATTACAAAATCTATTCAAACTGTTTTCAGCACAAATTCAAAAAAGTTGAGGGACTATTTCATCTCTTTAAAAATATTGAAAAATTACACAAATTGAGGCATTGTGTGCAGGAAGGGCATTTTTGGTAGCGGTGTCTCATAATCTTCACTGCTATATTTTATATTTTACAGAGGAAACTATTCAGCGAATTTTCTGACATTTTTCGTTTTCAGCATTGTAACATCATGGAGAAAATGCAGTTTCCATAGAATTTGCTTTACTTGGACTGCATTTTGCAATTTGGAACTATAAAGTCTGGCCCGGTTTAAAAACAACGTATAAGCCATTAGTTTCCCTATGCACATAAGTGTTTTTTCAGATGAGCCAGAATGTATAGTTCCAAATTGCAAAATATGCAGTCCAATTATAATGGATGAAACGTCAGCGGAGATTCTGAGACACCGTAACCAAAAATGCCCTTTCTGCAACCCGCACTTCAATTTTCTACCAGTGTTACTTCTGCTGCGTTCCTCTTTTCTTTTTCCCCCTTATACTTTTTTCCTTTTTCGTTAGCTCCAGAGGAATGGAACAGCTTCGCAAAATCAATCGAGATGGTGCAGAGATTTCGTCACCAATTAAGTCAGATTGTCTCGTCTGATCAAGGTGTGATCTACTTGTATGTCCTTCATGTTTTTGAAATTTTCCTTGGATTTGATGTTCGAGATTTACTCCGATGTTTTTTCGCGGTGTTCGATGTATTTGTCATTTGATGTGTTGGGTGCACTCGGTGATCAATATACAATATCCCACAAAATTTCACCCAGGAAAATTAAAAAGCTAGCGCTTAGGCCAATTGCGAGGAAGAGAAATGCAGGTTGTAAGTCGGTCATGCCAAAAGGCCTTGGCTCTTCGTCATTTTCCTCGGCTGATGGTCGCAACCTTAAAAGGTTTGTGATTTTAGATACCGTCGAGATGAGTAGTCCCCCTTCGAATAGTTGAGTGACTTTTCGGTCAAGAAATTTAAAATAAATAGTGTTTTTCAGCAAGCGATAGGTAAGTGGGTACGTGAATATATACTCCCCAACTTGGTGGAATTCGAAAAAGTCACGACTCTTAAAAGGAACCAAAAGAAGGTTTTTTTGTGAAATCATGAATTGAGGGACGCTGATTAAAAAAGCGTCGTTATCAAGTAGCGAAAATAAAGATCTTTTCAAAGCAGATGTTGTCTCCAAAGAAATGTTATCAGTTTTATGTATCGATTCCTCGTCGTCTACGCGCAGGCTTGAAATATAATCAAAACTATCAAAGTCTCTCGATTTCTTCTCGTTCTGGCTTAGATATTCATCATGCATTGACCAAAAGCTGGTGATTAGTTTTTCCTCCAGTCCTTCATACTCTGGATGTTGACCAAAATATGTGGTGAGCCGATCGATATCTGAGGTCTGAATATATAAGTTAGACTGCCTCAACTCTTCAACGGTGTCGATATCTTTGAACCGAACGCGATTGCTCAAGAGTGTGAACATTTGACTTTGGTACACTGTCCCAATGATCAATGCTGAAAACGAAAATACTAAGAAGAGGATTTTTCCTGTGGAGTGTTTGCCGAGAAGAAGTGTCGGAGGACTTCCACAAAGGAAATAGCCGTAGATTACAAGAAATGCAGAGGTGCTCTCATACGTGCATATGTTTTGCTCGGTGTAGAACTCGCTAAACATGTTCGATTGAAAATACTGGAAAACCCGCTGCATGAAGACAAATGTAATCACCGTCACAAGAAAAATTACCCACAAGGGTGTGGAGAAACTTCTGAAGACGACTAGGTAGGAGGGCATGAACCCTTGTCGAGGTGCAGCGAAGCACAATACACAAGTTTCAACACCCACTGTGCGGTCAAATTTGGAGAAACCAAAGTCTTTGTAATCCGCTCCGCCAACGAATAAAATGATGTCGATATCGTACTTCTGACCTACTTCGGTATCCAGTGGATGTTCTACTTGTGGTGGTCTACTGAAAACATCAATAGAACAGTTCATACCGAATTGTAGCTGGTCCAAAGCATCATCCGCGTAAGTCATCCACGCGACAGTGTTCACTAAGCTCAAATATTCACTTGCGTCGTCGTGGCTATATGCGAAAACCACAGACTTGCCATGCAAATTTTTCATGGAAAAATCGAAGTAATCTTCCTCTTTGCGACCCTCGTAATGAAGGATCCTCTCTGAGTAGGGATCATGGCGGTAGCACACTTCATCTACGCAGATGACAACTCTCAACCCTCTGAAGAATCGCCAAAACGCTTTAAAACAGACTAATATTGCAGCCCTGGTGAACCTCATCGAGGTCATGTTCGTCACGTTCAATACTTCACGATTTGCAGTTTTTGGAGATCCACTCGACCTCCGAAGAACGAAGATCAAGTGATTTTCGGAGTTCCAAATCGTGTGATTATAGAGGTGGCGAGTAAAATAAAAAACTTGGTCTGATAAAACGGAGCCTCTCTCCAATTCTGACATTCCAATATGTAAAATCAACGATTTTGATGAAGTTGATGAGTCCGATGATATTGGAACATCAACGGCATCCTCTTCAATCTTTAAATCGAAGTCTCCGTGAGCATCTGAATATTTCTGCGCGTATGCAACTCTCCATGGTTCATCATCACTTTGGTTGAAGTAATAGGAAGGGTCGTCGAAAAATGATCCATGGAGAGTTCCATCCTCGATATTTCCACTCGGAGGCTTCAAAATCAAGTTGAATATGTCACGGAATTCGTTCAAGAAGAAAATCATATTTTTTGGATTGTAATCACGGGTATGTTGGTTCATAAGTTGTCCAGGATTGGTGATGAGGTACGTTGAAATCCTCATTTCGTGCAGATTTCGAAGGAAGGTATCGGCTGAAAGTTCGGGAACCAGGTTAACCACATGGAAAATCTCATGCTGCGATAGGTTTATGGTGTGCTGACAGGCTTGAAGAGCCAGGTCGATCATGTTCGACCTTGGTCCTTGGGTTTCAGGGACTTTTCGAAATGGAACTACCTTTCCCAGGCTGAATGTTAATAAAAAAGAACTAACACTGAATGAGATGATAAAATACATGGTAGAATATATTTAAAATTATGCCTTTAAAAAAAGGCGGGGTCTCACTGTGAGAAAGTTAAAAGCTTGGAGAGATATCAAGCGCATTAAAATTACTCCACAAAGTTTAGTTTCTATCCTTGCAAGTATGGCATATAACTTCGTTAAAACGGATGAAAATTCCTCGAGTTGAGATCTAATTTACACCACAAACTTATCAATGGGCCCAAAATCAAAGAATACGTACCTCTGGTGCAGTCAGTCACTATATTCCGTCAAAAATCTCCTCGCGGCTGGTCTGTGAGACGCTCACGTTCAAACGAACAGCCATGACCATTCCGCCAAGAAAAATGCTTAGAGTATGTTCGGAAATCGCGTTTGACTCTGATTGAACTTTTTACAAGTTTCTTTTTTGACACGATGATGGGATTCCGTAAATGTTATGTTCAAATAAACACGTCTCTTCAGAATGTGACACGTGTGTATGAAATGGAGAAGTATACACTTGTAAATTTTTCCACCTACATACACTCATCGTCCTTGGGTATTTCCCTGCATTTAAGGTCCACCTTAATGTGCAGCACGTTATCTGAAGTAATTTCACCATGAAAACTAAAATGGCAGAAGTTTGTAATTATAATCATCCTCTCAACTTTCGGGTCTCCTCAAGCTACAGTAATTCTATGCATATTTCTATATTTATGCAGGCACTTTGGAAAGCGTCTATTTTGAGACAAAGCGGCTATGATTCCGGGCCACGGCCCAAGATTCTAAATGTAATTATGCCAACTGCTTTGTCATTAAAAAGGTATCATTAATAATTGAAGGCGATTTTTCTGCCGCTTTGAAATTGCGAAGAGAATATGGCCATCGTATAGGTATACTTTTAACGTACATAGGCTGTCCCAAAAGTACCCGGACTGGTTCTGTAACTTCAAAATTACGATAGATACAGACATGATCTTGGTTTCATTTGAAAGATTAACTCAATATCTATCGATTAAGACCAAGATCAGCTCAATCGAATAAAAATTGACTTAGTTATGGCAATTTGAAATCAGTGAGTAAAGTTTACCCCTACGGTTTTTAAGGAAGATTTCTCGCTTACCAGGATTCAAAAAGTTAATCTTTGTTTCCGCTTTCCTCCGAATCTTCCATAACTTCCTTTTGCTTTTCAAAATACCGGTCACTAAACCGGATGCACTTACTCATGTGCTCTTGCCACTTCTCTAACATTGTTTTCCTGAATTCTTTCCCTGGGATGGAGTTGAAAAAGTTCTGAACTGCATTTTGGATTTCGGTCCTCGATTCGAATCTTTGTCCAAGCATTACATGGAAGTTTTTGGATGAGAACTCAATACCAGAACATACTTTTAGATATCAATATCGTCGATGAAGAATCTTCCTTAAAAACCGTAGGGGTAAACTTTACTCACTGATTTCAAATTGCCATAACTAGGTCAATTTTTATTTGATTGCGCTGATCTTGATTTTAATCGATAGATATTGAGTTGATCTTTAAAATGAGACCAAGATCATGTCTTTATCTATCATAATTTTGAAGTTACAGAACCAGTCCGGGTACTTTTGGGACAGCCTATGTATATACTCTTTAACGTATACTTACATTGGGAATCTCTACGTATCAAAATAAGACTCCGGACGCTCCCTCCCCCCCCCCCCCCAGGCTATGGTGCTGATGGGGAAGGCTCCAGGACCATGAAATTCAGATTCCTCAATTTTTCTAAAGTTGAAAGTACGATTTAACTTAAGGCGATTATTGTTTTTTCTGTGAGAGAGGTCTGAATTCATGCATCGAAACACATTATTATCTAGGTTAGGAGTTACTTACAGTATTTTTTGTCGCACAGCTCGTGTGCTAAGTGACATTTGATGAGGAAACATACGCGATAAGGCTTGAACTCGCTCCTTGTCAAGAGGTCCATCAAATAAATAAAATATCGACAGTGAAACTACCAAACCACATATCTTGATTTAGGACGGTGTAGACTTCCAGTCAGACTTTATTTATTGAATGGAAAACTACTCAGCATCAATTCTTGAAAACTTCCGCGTTGTTTCCTTTCCAAGAGAGGGGAACTCGGTAAAAATTTCAGGAAATAATATCGATTTGCTCTTCTTCAAAAAAATAAAATGGGAGCGGAGATTTCTAAACACCGCAAACGAGATACGTGGTCTGGTAGTTTTACCGTCGATATTTACTTATTACTTACAGCCTGCAGAAAAAATGTTCCCACTTTCATCGTGATCGTCGAAGGAAGTGATCGATTTGCCTTGAAAGTATCCTGATACTACCAAACAACGATAACAACCTCGTAGACACATCAATTCAACAAGAAAATAGCGAAAAATAAGGCCGAAGTTTGACCCATTTGCCCCCCCCCCCCCCTCCCCGGTAACTCGAAAACGGGTCCTATACTCATCTTGAAATTTTTTCCTGAGTTTTCTGTTATTATAAGCTTCCACTTAAACGTTGGTTCGATGGTCGAATCGAATACCGAAAAAGGGGCGAAATTTTGGGAGGCTCTTTCGACTGTGTAAGTCTGTAACCACGTTTCTCGTTTGCAGTGTTAGAAAATGTCCGCTCTTATGTTGTTTTTTTTTTTTAAAAAAAAATAACAAATCGACACAATTTCTTGCATTTTCGCAGGATTTTCTTCGCACAGGGAAGAAAAATCATCGCAGTTTTCAAGAATTATTGCTGTTGAGTATTTATCCATTTAAAAAATAAAGTATGACAGGAGGTCCACATCGTCGCAATCCGAGGTACATGGCTGCGGACTTACACCGTAGATTTAAGCACGGTCTTATTTCTTCTGCTGAAATCATGTTGTTCTAATACAGTTGTTTTCTTTTTAGGTTCACTTTTGGAGTAGAGAAGAGGATAATAAATGAAAATAAAATCATGAGCGTATATCCAAACGCAATCAAATACGTCAGAATTAAGTATATCTAAATAGGCCAGGTCAATGCACCATTATCACCGGAAGTCTCGCTTGCACTGAAACAGATTCTCGCCTTTAAAAAACAAAAGGCCGAGTCGCTTTGCAATTGTAATTGAGATAATATTTATTTCTGCATTTTCCCATGCATTAGCCGATAATGGACCACATTGGTATTATTGATTCTTGTTTTTTTTATCTTTTTTCAGAGGATCACCGGATTCTCTTCATGGTATTTGAACAACCGGGCGGAAATAAGAATTTCACGTTCCCAGTTTTAGATGACGAGTAAGTAAGACTCATATAGTCGCATTTTTCTCTTCCTAATCTTTTTTAGCCTACTTTATTCGTCGCGATTAATTCGTTATTAGTGACCATGAGTCCTACATTTATTGACACCATAAATCATCGAGGAGAACCAAATATGACCATCCGTCTGAAGGGGGTATCAAAATTTTTTCTACCGGGGTGATGGAGGAGGGGGAGGGGAGAGTAGAGAGAGAATACAATTGAGGGGCTTGAAGGACAAGGCGCATACAGGCAGTTTTTAAAAAAATTGAGATATTTTTAATTTCAAGTAAATCTAGTCTTGATGCAAATTCTGTGAAAAAATCGCTCCCAAATTCCAATTTTTAAGCATCAAAATGTCAGTTTGAACTTTTTTTCCGCCATAAGGATCCACGTATAATTTCGAAACTTCAAACACGTATTTCTCGAAATAGCAGAAACTGCACTTGTGCGCCTTGTCCTCCAAGCCTATCAATTATCTCGTGACGTTGACTCCTTCGGATCTGAGGGGTTTGAACTGAGAATTCTCGTTCACGCCAAAAATTCTCATCCTGACTTATCTCTGGTAAATGTGGAACATTATCAATGTGACATCGAAATGCTTTACATGACAAATCATTATAATGTCCCTCTGATATAACTCTGACCTCACTCTGAACATTTAGACGTCAATATGATGTCACTGTGATGACAGAGTGTTCAACGGACATCACAGTGACGTCAAATTGCCTTATGAAACACAAAGACGATTTCATTATAACATCAGGAATGTCCAAAGACATAAAGACGGAGCGCTAAAAGCAAAAAATGAAGCTTCTTTTTAACCACCTCTACTATTGGCTAGAGGATTGGCGGCGAAATCGGGACAAGTTTGAAATTCAAATGTAGGGCGGGAACTAAATAAAATTGCGGAAACAAAGTATTTTAGGTTGATTTTTTCCCAAATTCACTTACACACTCATATTTTTATAACTTTAGGTTATTTTTGGTCCGTCGTCGACCGATTAATTTCATTTGGGAGTAACGGTCATCTACGACTGTAACGGCCTGTTTGAACCGGCAGAACCACCATGAGCAGAAGAAAAACTAACTTTATCTGAGATTACTGCCTGTTACCGAGCAAAAGTAGGTGTATTATAGTAGGGCGCAGTCCCAACTTTCTTAATATATTCGTTTTAGGCATTTAAAATACGTTTCGAAGAGAAATGTGGAAAAATCAAGAGGACAAGTTCAAATCAAATTTCCGTTTGCCGCCATGGATTCCCGCGCTCATTTACACACTCACATAAGCACCCAGCGCCAAACCAGGCTTCACTTTTTCCCCGTGCTTTTAGATACGAGCACTCCGTCTTTATGTCTTTGGGAATGTCACAATGTCCCCCATTTACCAGAGCTGGAGAAACTAACCTCAATTTTTTTTCATTACTTCACTGCCTAAATTTTTCTTCCTCTTTTAATTCCAGTCCAAACGACGCGCGACGGAACGAATTCAACGTTCATAAGTTCATAGAGGAGCATAAACTGGTACCCCCGGTGGCGGTCAACTTCTACATGACGCGAGAAGGACTCCTGGAGGCGGAGGAGACGCTCTCGAAAAAGAGGTCAAAGGGCGCGGAGGGCGTCAAGGGCGAAAGGTTCAACCCCCACGAAGAAGAGGAGGAGAAGGAGATTGAATATATTTAGAGCGCCTTAAACAGAGAAAAAAGATTCGATGCTCTTATGATGCTTATAGTTAATCCCAGGTACTTTCGGATTTTCTTATCGTAGTTAATATATTAATTTCAAGGTCGCAAAAGATACCTAATGGTCTATAGAAAAAAATGAAATTCAAGATGTCAAAAATTGCCATTTTCCTCACAAAGGAACGTAAATGGATTTCCGTGTTGCCAAATTTTCCTCGCGCGAATTGCATTTTTACCAGGAGAATTGTGAGCATTTCTACTCTGGGAAAAAGTCTCTTGGATCCAGAGTCCAGACTTTCAAAAAATTAGACAAGAAAAAATACTCTTGATTAGATCGGATTTTCGCTTGAATCAAAAAGAAATCCGCCTAAATTAAGAGTGTTGACTTTCGATTCATGTGAAAATCCGATTGAATCAAGAGTATTTTTTCTTGTCAAATTTTTCAGAAGTCTGGACTCTACATCCAAGAGACTTTTTTTCCAGCACTACTGAAAATTTCATTGATATTTTCTCTGATTTCGTGCAAAAATCTAGACGAATTTTTGACAAAAATTTCACGCATGCATTCCCTTAAAAAACTGAATTGTTCGAGCTAATTTTGCAACCTTGGAATGAAATTACGTTCCCTAGTCCGAGAAACGACGAAATGAACGTATTTAATCAAAAAGAGCTTTAACCATCCTGACGTGAGCCTTGAGATCCATCAGCATACATGCATGGCAGGGCTCATGGCACAATGGATATAGTTCCTTTTGATTTAAACACATCCAAATGTCTGAAGTGCTCCCTAGATCCGACCCTGGCAGTGAATTGTACATCTAGAGGATGCAAGTTTAACTACCAGGGCAGTGAAAATAACATTTAGAACACATTTTGAATCCTACAATATGAAGCACCATAATATTATTATATTCTGGTTGGTAACAATACTTCAATTCCGATAACAATGCTGTATTGTTACCGGGATCGAAAAAATTGTTGCCTCAAAAGTAGGAGTGTTAAGCTGCTGTCCTATAACGAGTTCGACTGTACAGTTATTGATATTCGCGGGCTAAATGGACAGTCTGTGTGCACTATGCATACGCAAATTGTCGGACTATACAATCGAGACTGCTCGTGTGACAGCAGCTCAATCACGATGGCATCGCGCCTTCAATTATGCAGATGCAACACGGACATCCATCAAGCACGAATAGTTGTATCTCTGCGCCGTCATCGAGTAGCGTCTTCTCCCTTGCTCTATTTCTCAATTTTGCCTTGGTCCCGATTATTTTATCTGTAGTGGTGCTCCAAGGGTAGGTTGGGCCTGGAATCTACTGCAAGTCTTGTAAGAGCATCGATTCTTTTTTGCTCCACGATAGATGCTACTACGTGCATTTCAAAATAAAACAAAATGTAACTAATGGGTCAGATTTTCTAATTTGTATATTTTTTTGTGAGAATACTACATTTTTTAGTTTTGATAAAAAGTACAGAGTCTCAAAGTCTTTTTGTAGCCGTTGTCCGGAGAATAGGCGTTATTTTACGGAAGACACATTTTCAAAAAAGCAATTTTTGTAGCGTCGGGTCGAAACATTGACTTTTGTTTCAACAAAAACCGGTCTCTAAAGTGTTTTCAGGAATGAGGTAAAAGTTTTCCAGTTGAGTTTTGTGTAAATTCAGTTGCGATTTTTTTACAAATTTTTGGCGATGAAAGCGCTGAGATCATCAATATCTGAGCGATTATCCTCAATCCCGTCGCAATTTTATCTCTATAAAATCGCGTTCGATAAAATCGACATTTTATTTCAATTCATCATGGTTTTTGTTCGATAGTATTGCGATAAATCACAAAATAAATCGACGAAATCGAAATTGGACGTATTTATGCTATATGGTTTACGTGCAACATAGCTCCTTTTAGCATAAATGCACCCAATTTATGCGATGAAATTGCGATAAATCGATGTCGATACAATTGCGATACATTTTCCGATCAAATAGCAACATACCCGGACACTGCTACTTGGATACAAAGAATAATAACTCAGTGCGAGACTTAAAGCGAATTTTCGCGATCGAATATCATTCACCGTTGAATGATATTCGACGATTGTGCATTTTTTTTCAATGATATTCGACTTCTTCGTTGGTCTCACCAGAGACCGTTGAAATCCATCAATTTGAAATTTCGAATTCACCTCGGGACTTGAATTCGATTTTTGAATTGATGCAATCTATGTCAGAAACTTTATCTCTCACCAAAATTTTTGTTCTGTCATCTCTATCTGTTGTTGTGTTTTGTCAATTCAAGTCTGCTGTTTTCGCAATTTCTGTGTTTTAGTGTTTCGTGTTTTCTTATTTTCTTCTTAATTTCATTTAGAAAAAAAATTTGAGCTCTGATTGGCTCCTGACATCACCGATCATCGGCATCACTCAGCACTGATCAATTCGTTTGATGAATGACATTCGATCGCGAAAATTCGCTTATCACAACAATTCATGATCATAATTTGTATAATTCCTAAAACTCCACTCCTCCACTCCCGGCAACACGATTGTATCCCAGAAATCCGGAGGGTACACCGGTACGCTCGGCAAAGACTCCTCATCCTCAGCACGGTTCTTGACGTCATTCCTCCGATGACCATCCTCCGCTGCCGGTGATTCGACGTCATCAAAATCCAACGGCATAAACGCATCGTGCGCGTCACCCGGGGTAGGCGTGGTATTTTCATGTGCCGGTGTTAAAACAGGATCATCCAAAGGTGTTAAAATCAAGGGCTTTGTGTCATCCGGTGTCTCTTCGGTGATCAACGGTGGCAACGGTGCGACAAGATACTGTATTTCCGGCTCAAAGGCGGGTGTTGCGTTCGACGTTTCTGGAGTTGGGGTGGTGATTTCCGGTGGCGGCCGTAGGACGGGATGAGGGATTTCCGGTTCCGGTGCTGATGTTGTGTTGAACGGTACTGTGTCATCTGGTGTTTCGGTGGTGTTCAACGATGGGAGCGACGTGTTGAGGAAAGGTAGTTCCGGCTCGGGTGCGAATGTTGTATTCGATGCTGCTGTACCGTGTGTTGTACTCCATGGTTCTGTATCATTCGAACTTTCGGCTGTTGTACTCCATGGTTCTGTATCATTTGACGTTTCGGCTGTTGTACTCCATGGTTCTGTATCTGCGAGCGGCGGTGGTGGGAGGGGGTCTGGAGCTGGCGGCTCAGGGGCTGCAGCGGCCGCCGAGAAAGTAGCGGAGAAAATGATTGCCATGAAGTCAATTGCTGTGAAAAAGGGATGCTTCATTTTTGTCCCGCATTAGCTCGTGGCCATGGCGACTGGAAATAGGTAAAAGAAGGATTCAAAGTTCGTGCAAGTTGGAACACAAAGAAAAGAGTATTTTCCAGCTTTTTTCTCATGGTTTTCATATCGATAGTTAGAAAAAGCTAATAACTTCAATCAGTAAATAATTTAAAATAAAATACTAATCTTGGAAATTAGAAATAACTATATTTTTACTGATATTTTAAACGTGACTAGATTTCATTGAATTACAAAATCAATATTTTTGATAAACTATTAAAATTATGATAATAGAAGAAATGATAAATAATAATGATGATGATAGATAATGATAATGATAATGATAATGATAATGATGATTATGATAATAGTGGGAAAACACTTAAATCTAATTGCAATGTTGCAAATCTCCTCTCAGATGTTATTTTTTTATAAAAAAAGACGAATAAACGGTTTTTCTATGCGTAGAAAATTTATGTGAATTTTTTTCGCTTGTTAAAATAATCTCAAAAAATTTGGAAAAGGTGTTTGGATTCGTTTGCTCTTCAAAAAGTTATACATGATAGGAGATTTTTAAGCGTAGTAAGTAAGTACGCATTTTTTTACTTTATCCATTGATGCGTCATAACCTTTCAATGACATTGGTTTTGATTCACCTGTTTGTAAGGTAGGGGCTTCAAAATGTGACCGTTAATGGGGGAAGGGCCCTTAGCGCACAAAAAATAAAAATTTATAAATTGATACAAGAGAACCCAGGAATAAATATGAACATTTTGGGACAAAACACCCATAAACATCACATAACTAATTAAACTATAAGGGAATCACAGAACGCTGGTTTTAAGTTTGCAGTTCGAAATATCTAATTTTGAGAAAAAGCCATTATCAATTCAGATCTGTTATGTTCAGAGTATGAAATCACAAATTATACAATTTTACATCTTTCTATTGGTAGTTGGCAACAAACTTCCCTAAACTCATTTTATAGAACACTAGAGAGTGTTTTCCGTCGAATTCTCAAAATCCGGATTTTCAATGCAATCCGACAAACATCACTTCTGAAAGTTTTTCCCTCGTGGACTGAGGTCTCTTTTCCCATACGGTCAATTGCGTATCTCAGTCAAGCTGTTTTAAAACATCCTCTCCAATTTTAGTTTTTAAAAGAAAACAGAACCAACATCATGGTTTGAAATATTCACAGACCGTTCTTGATTTGGAGAAAAAAAAATCACCGAGTTTTTTCAAGAAATGACGCTCAGAGGTCTTTAGTGCAGTGTAAGTATGACAGGAAGTCTGCAACGCCGCAAACCGATATACGCGTTTCTGTAATTTCACTATCAAAATGTAGAATCAAACGTAGAAAGGAGGTTATCGATGGCCCATATGCGAAACCACGTATCTCCATTTGCGACGCTGCAAATCCTATCATACTTTGGTTTTGTATTGGAAAACTATTCAACGTTATTCGGATCCAGCAAATTGGCAACATTGTCTTTTCTCCATTTCAACCTATGGAAATGTATCGATTCTGGAAGGGACCAGGTGCTCCTGCAAGAATCGATTATTTAGCATAGGTTTAAATGGAAGGAATCCGGTGTCGCCAAATTGCTGGATCCGCCCCTGGAAAACTTGCTTGATTTTTCTTCTCAGATAGCAGAATATCCTGGATAAATTTTAAACTATAAAGCTGAATTGTTTCACTTGAAAGAATTGAAATGGGAGCGGAGATTTTGAAACATCGCGATGAGGATGTGTGGTTTTGCACGTTGGTCATCGTTTTTCCATGACAATTTTGTAGAAAAAAATCTTACCTCTTGGATAGAACGGTGAGACGGAATCTGGCCCGTCTGTTGAACAAATTAGGACAAACATGAGTTTTCCAGATTTTCCTCCTCGCTCTTCCCAGCTCTCGTTTGAAACTGTGACAACTTCTCAGATTTTCCAGTTAGCGTCCTTGGGCGTTATCAGTCTTTGAAAATAACAATGGGTCGAACCGTGCTTGAGTAAATTATACTTCACAGTGGCGATTCCATTTCCTTTAGTGTTGTGACGGTTTTGTATTTAAAAGCACGTAACTTGAAATTTCGGATCATAAATCCGTTTTAGTCGTATTTTAATCGCATAGATGGATCGCATTTAGCAAAAAGGAACCAGCGCAATTATGGTGTTATAAACATGTTGCTTCTTCGCAAGTATCAAAAAAATCTCCTAGAATATCAAATATTTTGCTTCCCACCAAAAATTTTTTTAATTTTAAAGGACATTAATTTTGTAAATCTTAATACCGTACATATTTTGAGTATTTTTAAAAGAAAAGAAGAAGCCGCACAATTTTGAAAACACTGTAATCGCGCTGGTTCCTTTTTGCTAAATGCAATCCAAACGTTAGAATGAACAGTGTCGAATGATGTTTCCTCTTAAATCATCTACCAATCGTTAGGGTGTCTCTCCTGTTACACTGAAAAACAAATCTGCTCTAAACAGTAAACACAACAGTGTGTTAGTTTGGTTCTTTTCTTCCAAGACACAATGGTGTGTGCCAAAAACACACGACGTGCTCAACTGACACGCCATTGTGTTCCTTTTTGTGTTTCCGGCATTGAATCAAAGGACTTGATCCCAAGGAAGCATTTGCTGGCAAACTACCAGTGCCCACCCACAGATAGTGGGGACACAAATTGTAAGCTTACCGACGCTGAAATTCCCGAACCACGTATCTCGTTTGTGATGGTTAAAAATCTTATCTTCTTTAATTCTTTAAGTCTTTAAATCTGGACTAATGTTTTAAGTCTGGGCTCATTCTTTAAGTCTGGACTAATTCTTTCAGTCTTATCTTCGCTCCGATTTTATTGTTTTAAAGAAGAAAAAATGAGCATCATTTCCTGAAATTTTCTCAGAATCTGCTTCGTTTAAAGAAGAAAAACCATGGACCTTTTTAAGAAATGACATTGGGTAGCTTTTCATTTTAAAAAATGAAGTACGACAGGAAGGTACCAGAAATAATCGGACCAGTGAACTCAGATATATTTAGCAGGAGCGTAACAGTAATAGTGCCTATGTATTCGGCACTTATTCAGTGCAACGATGGTTGCCTGACGCTCTTATTGAAGGCAAACCAGGAGAATCTCTAGAACTTAGAATCTGAAATGAATCTGACTGGAATAACGAGACTGAATCGAACCGACCTGAAATTGTCTTTGATATTTTGAAAAATCGATACGAATCAAGTATGGTGACCAATGTTTACAAGGTACGAAAGTATGATAATCGCTTGTAATTCGCTTTCATTCTTCGTTAACATGGTAACTTTTGTAAAAAGATTGAACAATTTTGCATAATATTTTTCATTTCATTTAATTTTATTTCTGAAATTGTTTCTTTTCATACAATTTTTCATTTTTCATTTTTTATCGCATGTGATTCTTAAAACAAAAATCGACGTTTACTCATCAATCCATGCAAAAACATAACACGTCCAAAAAAATACTCACCAACAAATTCAGTGCATATTAAGCAGGATCGTCAAAATTGGCCATAATTCATTCTGCACACTCTTAGTAACAGTGAATGGCTTTTCCAATACGACCATATTTTACATCATTTTTTTAAATTTTTTCCCTCGCCTACACAATCCGATTTTTTTGACCTGTCGCGTCTGATTTTAACATAGACTGAATGATTTTCCTGCGATCCTTTCGCATTTGTCTGATCACGTCCAAGATCGACCAGTCAAATTCCAAATCCCAAGGTTTCGGTTATAGAGCCTCCAATCTATTTTCGGCTCCGAGCGCCGAAAAGCTGCGGCAAAATGTACAAGTCACGCTTCTTTAATTTGACAGCTTTTATGCGCACATCACATTCATTCGCCTCATTCAGTAGTCGGACGCGCGGCGGGTTAAGCTTTACCTTATGACACCGCGCCAAACCTTCGCCTGCGGGTCTAGAGTCGCACAGTGGATCGAGTCAATAAGAGAGGTCGGACAAAATTTGGACGCTTATAACTCGGTCTATAAAAAACTGAGGTTCTGAAAGCGGTTCCGTTGATTTCCTCGTGAACTCTTCTTTCAGGAACACACCTTAAAAGGAGGGGTTGCGATTTGAGCCGAAATCGGCCCCTCCACGGAATTGATTAATTCTTGGATATTTTGCAGTTGACGGTGCATATATTTTATTTTTTTTTTTTTTATTTATTTATTCTTTTGCTTTTTGCACATTCGGCTTCACAAAAACGTCATTTTCTAAATAAAAGTACTGATAGGTATAAACATATTTACATACAAATCGTCTTAAATTCATTCATTGACATTCAAAAATTCATTGATTGAGTACGGGCATTTTTCAATCAAATGCCTTGTGGCCAGCTTATCGAATGTTGGACTATATATGCTTTCCTGTATAAATATTTGGCAATTTATCAAAGAATTTCCATGCCTTATATGACGGAAATAATCGAGTTTTGCCGATACTCCAGTCTTTTGGCTGCGAAACAGGGGCCTATACATGGCTCCGTAGCCGAAAATACCTGAAATTTCGCGTTTCCGCGGTTCTACCTCAGATTTCGACCTGGGCCCAAAGGCGACGGGGGATGAGCTTCAAATATGGTGTCTGGGACACCTAGACACGTAACATACTTGAATATGATCAACCGTCGCCATTGGGCCCAAGGAACACATGCGGAACCGCGGAAAACATGGATTTTCAGCTATTTCAGGCTAAAAAGTTGGAAAAGTTCGATTTTGAGGTTGGGCCCAAAGGCGACGGTTGATCATATTCAAGCATGTTACGTGTCTAGGTGTCCTAGACACCATATTTGAAGCTCATCACCCGTCGCCTTTGGGCCCAGGTCGAAATCTGAGGTAGAACCGCGGAAAACGCGAAATTCCAGCTATTCTCGGCCACGGAGCCATGTTTAGGCCCCTGTTTCGCAGCCAAAAAACTCGAGTATCAGCAAAACTCGATTATTTCCGTCATATATGCACCGTCAACTGCCAAATATCCAAAAATTATTCGATCCCGTGGAGGGGCCGATTTCGGCCCAAATCGCAACCCCTCCTTTAAAATGTGACGAAATAAACACCCAAAATTTGCAGTTTTAGTCAACAATTTTATGTCCGACTTCTGTAATTGACTCGATCCATTGTGCGTCGAATAACATCTCCGCATTCCGGATTCCATCTCCATTGCATGAAAACGTGTAAGCTAGTGAAGTTTCCCAATATTCAACCACCGGCGAGTGGTCTAAGGACCATGTTCGTAGTTACTTTTTGCTCTTTCAGCAAATGTTTTCCTTAAAGAGACGCACGGGGCTGATTATTGAAATTGATAGACAAAGCTACACGGAGAAAAAAACTTCGTGCGTGGGACCCGAAGTTTAGGTCATATGGATCTCTGAAGTTATCGGATTGAGCATCTGAACACTTTAGATCTAGCTGTCGAGGTTCGGATCACACATCTGAAGCTTCAGTTCTTACATCTGAAGTACTTCGGTTTTCACATCCGAAAAACTTCGGTTCTCAAATCCGAAAAACTTCGGTTCTCACATCTGAAGTACTTCGGATGTAGAAACTGAAGTTTCAGATGTGTGATCCGAACCTCGAAAGCTAGATCTAAAGTGTTTAGATACTCAATCTGAAAACTTCAGAGATCCGTATGACCTAAACTTCGGGTCCCACGCACGAAGTTTTTTTCTCCGTGTATAGACAAAGCAGACGAACTGCATAGGCGGTCCCGGGGGGGAGTGGGGGCGCCCGCCCGCCGAGTTCGCCTTAAAGAAAGTAGGAAGAAAAAGAGAAGAAAAAAAGAAGGAAGGAACGGAGTAAAGAAAAAGATAAACGCCGCTTATATTATGTGATAGTTATTTACGACGAGATTGACTCAAACTGCATATTTGATGCTTTAAAATTTCGTAAATTCTCTAAGGGATGCCCCTGGAACCCTCCTTCCGCCCCTACTAATTCGAAGTGGGTGGATACGCCTACGGAACGGAGAGAAAATGGAGCGATCCCATTGGTGGAAGCGGGTGGGTGGTTGCGATGGACGAAGGAGGTAGGTAATAGACTTCGTAAGTAAGGGCAACCCGCGAGATACCCCATTTTTTAGATACCCCTGTTTTAGTTCATCATTTTCCCCTTCAGTCTGTGACAATCACCCATTTCAACGAATAGGACCTCTCATCTGCCGTGCTAAGGAAGAACGCCGTATGAGCCTTCCGACGTTGCCAATTTTCTTCCAATAAAAACCAAATTTCCTGGGAAAATTGTGAATATTATTTTCCAAAATTTTCAGACAATTTCGTGGGCAATTTTATCTAAACCATATGAAAATTTCAAAGAAAAATGTGCATGAATGTAGTCAAAAATAAATGTTTTATAGGAGGAAATTTGGCAACTATCGAATGTTCATACGGCGTTCTTCCTTAGCACGGCAGTACATGTTCCCTTGACGTCTCTATCTGTTGCTTCGTCTATCAATTTCAATAATCAGCCCGACATGGTTTACTGAGGGGTCTACTTCGTTTGGCTACTGGGCTTCCTCATCTCCGAGAGGCGCTTCACGACTTCAAAGGGCACAAAGCACCCCGCGGGGGTCGGGCCTTGCAGCGGCCAGGGGGGCCCTCGCGTAGAGGATAACGCCTGGATATTGGCATTAAGACCGATATGTCTGTGTCGTCAGCAAGCGCAACGAAGCCGGCTAAAGGTACGTTTCCACAGGGCGCAAACGTCGCGAATCCGGCCGCGCGAGATCGACTGTGCTGCGGTGCAGATTCTTGTGCTGAAGTAAAAAGATTTCAAAGGGATTCGCGTCGTCAACGTATATGGCAACGGAAATGGTCGCTAAAAGTTTGAAATGGAGAGGTTGCATGTGTGAGGGATTTGCGATTTGACTGTTGTTTCTCATGTAAAAGTTCGCGAGAAACACGATGGTGCCACTGGTTTTCTCTGAAATCATCTCCCAAGCTCAAAAAAAGCTCTCAAGTTGAGGCCAAAATGGAGGGGATATCCCGCCCTGCCCTGAGAGTCCACCTCTGGATCAAAACAAACTCTCCATGCAAAGATAGGGAGCAAATACATTGACAGGGCTGCCACTTTATTTGGGAACTCCAAAACTGAAAACACGGCAACCCTGCTAATGCATTTGCTCCCTATCTTTGCACGGAGAGTTTGTTTCGATGTAGAGGTGGACTCTCAGGGTAGGGTGGGATATCCCCTCCATTTTGGTCTCAACTTGAGAGCTTTTTTTGAGCTTGGGAGTTGATTTCAGAGAAAACCAGTGGGACCATCGTGTTTCTCGCGAACTTTTACGTAAGGAACAACAGTCAAATCGCAAATCCCTCACACATGCAATATCTCCATTATTGCACCCGGTCGTGTGAATATGCCGCGCGGTTGACTTTCCGCCGCATGCGCCCTGTGGAACCGGGGCTTAAGCTTCGAAACAGCACAAGACTCATAGTCAGGGAGAAATACGGATTGACCCGGAACAAATTGCATAACAATTTTTTCCTGTGTAAACGTCATCAGTAGGTCCTCCTGAACAACATACAAAAAGTTTACCACGGTCCGACCCCGGAACACCCCCCAAAATGACGAAAATTCAAAATGGCGGCCATAATAAGGGCCTATGGAATTTCCGTATTTTAAAATGTTCATATAGTGTCATGTGAGGTATCATTTCCTATGTAATTTTGGTCGCAGATTTCATTTCTGAAGTCCGAAAAGCCCCTAGGTCAAAGGGGGTGACCCAAATCCAAGATGGCGGCCAAATTTGAAAGGCAAGAGGGTCATTTTTCAACTTTTACGTGATTGGGCAAGTGAGGAGTCGTTTCCTATGTAATTTTGGTCGTGCATTTCAGTAATGATGTCAAAACAGCTCCCCGACCTAAGGGGGTGCTCTAAATCCAAGATGGCGGCTAAATTTGAAAGCCAGGAGGGTGAATTTTTTGGATTTTTACGTAAAAAATGCGAGTGAAAAGTACAAATTCTTATGAAATTTTGGTTGTAAATTTCATGTCTCAAGTCAAAAGAGCCCTCCAGCTTGTAGATAGTGCCCAAAATCCAAGATTGTGGCTAAATTTGAAAGGCGGATGGATGCATTTTTGAAAAAAAATTCACCGAACAAGGCAAGGAAGGTGACCATTCCGTGTATTTCTGGCGAAGCAGTCTAAATTAAATGTAAAAGATGAGTTTTACTAAAAAATGAGATGTATCATGCAAGATAGTGACCATCGTGCCTGCTTACGGTATGAAATGTATTTAATAGGAGCACCCAATGAGTTATTTTTGCTCATTTTTAAGTTCATCAATTCTCAATCAAGATGAGGACATTGAACGTGACGGATCTACTTTAGTCAATAAATAGGAGAAAATCTGCAAGAGCGTGCTGATTCAAATCCTGTGTCAGGCTTGTCAGGACTATCTGCCTTGGTTTTCTCCGAGTTTTTACAGTTGGAGTCCGAGTCTTCACAACTTCTGCTCCTACGGAAGTCCGGGCATGATCTTACAAGTACACTGGTGTCAAACCCTTTTTTAAAATTACACCCGAAGATTTAATGGAGCAGCGATTCCGGAGCTGGAGGCAAGTCAGTAGAAAATGGAATGAAGCTAGTTGTTTTCATTCATTCATGCCCATTGACAAGCATCTGGATCGGCTTATTCGTCATCAATTGGTTTCGAAAGGAGTTCCTAAATTGATGGTGCTTCATGGCTGATAATGGCAGAATTAATTTCTCTACTTGTGACGAAGATTTTGGAAGCTGCAAATTCTTCCTTGAAAACCTGATGACTTACGTTTTTGAAAGTCTCATTTTTTTGGCACCATACAGAGGTATTGTTACATCTTTTTCAGATTTCCAGTTGCTTTTCTGATTCCATGCATGTGAGAGGTCAATTCGCAACCAGTAAACTCATTCAAGAACAGGAGCTGCTTACATAAACATTGACTAAATCTGTGACGGATGTAAGGGATGTTGTGAGCGATAGTTTTGGATTTAGCGTTTAATATCCCTTCTAAAGAGCAAAGAAAAATTGACGCCTTGTGATCGATTTTAATTAAGTCCATGCTGCGTCCAGTAATAGGAAATGGGCGAATAAAAACCGAATAATCCTCTTGCAGAGATTGTCTAGGAATGCTGAAGACGTAATAGAATTGGGAACAAGTATGTTTTGCCTTTTGTTAATTTTATAGAGCGAATGCGCGTTCTTGAGGTAACATTTCTTTCGGAATTACTATTTTCCTTTTTGTTTTATCAAATAAAATTTAATCACCTAATCGGTTCATTGACCAATCTACACGGAATAGTCACCTTCCTTGCCTTGTTCGGTGAATTTTTTTTCAAAAATGCATCCATCCGCCTTTCAAATTTAGCCACAATCTTGGATTTTGGGCACTTTCTACAAGCTGGAGGGCTCTTTTGACTTGAGACATGAAATTTACAACCAAAATTTCATAAGAATTTGTACTTTTCACTCGCATTTTTTACGTAAAAATCCAAAAAATTCACCCTCCTGGCTTTCAAATTTAGCCGCCATCTTGGATTTAGAGCACCCCCTTAGGTCGGGGAGCTGTTTTGACATCATTAATGAAATGCACGACCAAAATTACATAGGAAACGACTCCTCACTTGCCCAATCACGTAAAAGTTGAAAAATGACCCTCTTGCCTTTCAAATTTGGCCGCCATCTTGGATTTGGGTCACCCCCTTTGACCTAGGGGCTTTTCGGACTTCAGAAATGAAATCTGCGACCAAAATTACATAGGAAATGATACCTCACATGACACTATATGAACATTTTAAAATACGGAAATTCCATAGGCCCTTATTATGGCCGCCATTTTGAATTTTCGTCATTTTGGGGGGTGTTCCGGGGTCGGACCGTGGTAAACTTTTTGTATGTTGTTCAGGAGGACCTACTGATGACGTTTACACAGGAAAAAATTGTTATGCAATTTGTTCCGGGTTAAGCCCTTTTTTTCCGTATTTCTCACTGACTATCAGCGCTGACAATCAGTCATCGGAGCCCTGACCGACCGCCACTTTCACTTTCCGCCTTCGTTACTGTTTCTGCTCTGTGTCTGTCTCTCTGTCTGCCTCTGATCTCTGATCGGGGGTTCCGTGATGCCTGGGTCGGATCTGAGACGGCCCCACTTAGCTGTCTGCGCAGCCACCGTGGCGATTGATAGAGTTTTTCGATGGATCGATTAATCGATCGATCGAATACTTGCACTGAAAAAAAATCTCGGTGTATTCATTGAGAAAAGGGTAAAATTACCAAGAATTCAGGGTTCTATTTGATCCCAGTTTTTTCTTGGTAAAATTACCATTTATGGAATTGGTAATTTCACCGAGAAATCTCGGTAAAACTATTGAACTTTCTCAGTAATTTTACTAGACCTTGGTAAAAACGCCAATATTTTTTATCGACTGTGGTAGAATTATCGAGATAAAATGGCAAAGTTACCGGGAATTGATTACCAATAAAATTGGTATTCTTCCCTGAAAAAAACAGTAAAAATACCAGTTTTTAGGTAAGCTTACCAGTCTGTCTTTGTAAAATTACCAATAATTGGTAAAAAAAAGTGAGATGGTAAAGGTACCAACGGACCTTGGTAAAAACGCCGAGAATTTTTTTTCAGTGTGGACAATCGAAAAGTCAACGATCAATCAAGAATCCAATCGTGTGAAAATTAATCGAGTACGGTGCATATTTTGAAACTGTAATTTTTACAAAATAACAACCTATACCTCGGGGTGCCCGTCTGGATTTCCAGGTGTACGTCAGCATTCGCGCTGAATTTGAGAATCAAAAATCATCTGTGATCAAAATTGTCAATGGTAGCATAGCAAATTTTGGTACAGTTAACTGTCCCCGTATTTTTTCCTTAATTTTTCCATAGAATATCAGCACTTTTGGGTTTCGAGCTGAAATATTCACTAGGTCTTGTGCTGATTTTTAGAAATTTGACCTCGGAACTGGGACTTCACTGGAAAGAAAACACATTGGATCTAGAGTCCAGACTCTTGAAAACATTGACAAGAAAAAGGACTCTTGATTCAATCAGATTTAAGCTTGAATCAAAAGGAAATCCGCTCAAATTAAGAGGCTTGGTTCTTGATTTACGCTTAGATCTGATTGAATCAAGAGTATTTTTTCTTGTCAATGTTTTTAAGAGTTTGGACTCTAGATCCAATGTGTTTTTTTTTTGGCTTTCGATGATCCGCTGGTAAATAGTCGATTAAGCAGTTCACTGACAATTTAAAAATCGATCAATAAATCGAATCGAAAGTCATTCGATTAATCGATGAATCATTCTCTAATTAAAAACTCTGTCTGAGGAGTCGCCTTTCAAAATTTAACGCACCACTCGAAAACCTGGCGGATCTAAAATAAATAAATAATGAGATGTAATGAGTCGATAGCACTGATAATAGAATCACATCATGCTTTTGACAGATTGGCAGAAAATAATGAGATTCGTCCAACCGTCAAGTTTTTTCATCCAATGAGCAAACACAGTAACAAGGGGCCGCGCTTAAATTGAATCACAGGGAGCCAACTCCATTACAGTGTCGTAAAAATCTTGAATTTTCATCTTTATGTAAAAAAAAACTTTTAGATGGCAAATGTTTTCGTTTTTACGACAAAAAAAGTTTAATTTCACAGGCAATCTATCCTGTAAATTTTATTACCGTACACAGATGCGGTGGCTTTGTTAGATAACTTGAAGGAAAAACGTAGACTTGAGAGATTAAAACAATGGGAACTGACCTCCCCACGGCTAGATCTCTATTCTTAATACTTAAATATTAGACCTTAATTACTGCAAATTAATATAAAATTATTTTTTCTGATGCTATAACAACATCCCTCCTTTCTTTCTTTTTGGTTAATGACATAATATTTAAGAGAGAGACGCGACTGAGTCGATTTTTTATAGTCTGGAGTCAGAGACAATACATTTATTAATCGGAGACTTAAACGCAGTTTAAGAAAAGTTGGCCACGTGACCAGACAAGAGGTATCAGCTTAAGGACATCCGTATTAGATGAAATACGTCGGAATCGACTTTTCATGGATAATACATGTTCAAGTCAGAGATAATACAAATATTATTGGAGACTTAAACGCAGAGTAAGAAAAGTAGCCCATGTGACCAAATGGGAGATATCACTTCGTAAACAGCCGATTTTGATCGGAAATGATGCACAAACAAATCGCACAATCGAAACAATCTCGAACAGTAATAAATACTTAAATTTGGCCGTTTAATTGACGGCTACATTGGGAGACAAGTACTATTGCATAGTGAATGGTGACATACGAGTTCGTATTCATGCTTAAACGAATTATGTGCAAATGGATTATATCGAAAGGATCTACGTAACACGCAAACTCATTAATTTGTGGCAAAGGGGGAGGGGGCACTTCCCTGTCACCTGTCCTTGGATGAGTACACAAACTCGTAATAACAAAGCGAAAAAGGTGTTCTTCTGTCAAAAACGAGCCTGTACTTCAGCTTTTTTTGAAATTCAAAAGCGCTCCCGAGATATTCAAATAGGCTTCGTACATACATATAAGTCGCTTTACAGCACTCCCTCGCGCTCTACGACTCCTAACCTCCACTGCTCTCTTTCAAACCACAAATCTTGGGGATTGAGCACCTTAACATTTCTGCTTCAATCCCTTCCCTCCAACCTTTCATTGGGCGCCCTCTGCGTCTTCTCCCAGGAGGAACCCAGTCAAGGACCTTCTTCGCCAACCTGTCTCCTGCCATTCTCTGGACATGACCATACCAAATGAGTTGTTTTGTCATAATGTCATGCACGATGGTCTGCTTGGCATCCATGATATCCCGTACCGTCTCATTCCTGACGCGATCCTTTCTGGAAATACCAGCGGATCTACGCCAGAAGTCCACGGCTTCGTTAGGCTTCGTTATTTTTTGAAAACTGTATGATCTAAATGTCTCAAGCAATATGACATCGCTGAACATTTGCAAATGATTTACGCGTTGTTTTAACGAATTGCAATAATACGGATCGGCATAGTAAAGGTTTAATTGTCACTTACCTTCAAGATCACACTCTCAACCTGGAGTGCCTTCATTTTTCCATGATACTCCACGCTTTGTCTCACGATTAGTTTAGTTGCCTACTCGACTAAAACTCAGCTGAGTACACTGTTTTTAGGACACGCTCGCGCGAGTGTGCTCCTTGTTACCATGTCTTAACAGAGAAAAAGGCGCCTATTTACATTTAAGGCAAAATGATCAGTAATCTTTTCGTGTTCTTTTGTTTCATAATCTTATGAGAATTTATTTATCACTACTGGTTTGCAAATTGCCGGTGGTAGCTAATTTTCTGCGACATAAATAAAGAGTATAAAAAGAAGGAGAAGAAACCTTTGAGATGAGCTTTATTGTCCATAAAAAGCCATGCCTTTCTGGCACTCTCATGGAAGAGGAGATACACTCATAAGTCGAAGAAGCTTCGTCGTGAGTTGTATCCAGTGACGAAGCACGAATGATCGATTATCGATATTTCCCCATTTAAATCTATCATGAAGAATCGACTAAAAAGGTGTTCGTTGCAAAACCCTTTTTATCGATCCTTTTCCATAGGTTTAAATGGCAGATCAATCTATACATCACAAATCACACCACAGCACTGTGTATGCCGACATGACCGAATTGAGCGGGCGCAAAGGAAAATGTTAGGCATGTTGATCGAATTGGAGAGCAACATACCACGGAGATTAATCCTTCTCGATCGCCCATTTTCATTCACTCGTTGAGTTCATTGATCATCACGATGGACTAACGCCTGAATTAAAACTTTAACCAGGTGATGAGTTCAGTTAGACTCGAAATGAGTCCTCAGTTGCCTTGTCGACCTAAAATAGAGATAATAAATCATGACTAAAGTAAAAAAAAAAAAAAAAACCACACATACATATCTTTGATCGTAACGTTGCAAATTTCGCTTATTGATAATTTCTTGAATAACAATTGATTACTTTTCTTGAAAACGTAGCCGTGAATTTTCTTTACTCGCCCATCAACAGAAAGTTTCAAAGGAATATTTTGGTTGATTTCACTTTGGATTGATGAATTGTAAATGTTTGAATGGAGATATGCATTTCTCAATTCCATTTTAGCTTAAGTAAAATTGGGGTCGGCAATGATGGAGGATTAGGGCGTGCAAGCCTACCGCCCCAGTTTGTGCCCGATGTGGCATAAGAATCTGTCACAGGAAATCCGACCGAGTGCTTTAGGACGTATCTAAATAAAAAATCGAACTAAATCCACTCTAATATGAGCCCTAAGATCCATAAGAATACATACATGACAGGGCTCATGTCACAATGCATATTAGTTCCTTTTGATTTAAATGCGCTCTTTTGACCGAACGTCGCGCCGAAGTGGGCGCCGAAGTGGGCGCCGACTTCCAGGACAGTCTTATGAACTTTGATTGCCAAGCTTTAACTGATGTGAAAATCAATGAAAAGAAAGGGAGACTCAGAGGAGGATTGCCTTTTGCAAAAAGGAATCAAGAGTATTCCAATGTTGCTAAGGTTGTGCTAATTTATTTACCTGGAAGTATAAACTGATCATCTAAGTCTTCCCTGGTAAAAATTGGCAATAGAATCTGTGTTCCAAAATACCATAGACCTACGGCCGTCTGTAAGATTTCCAATAGCTTCTATAGCCGGCTACACAATTTCTTATAGCCTTTTATAGCCGATGGCGATTAAGCAACTCACAGCCAGGCGATAAAGTGTATGCTAAACGTCACTAATTACGGATGCTAGGACTTCGTGAGTTTTTGGACCACTGCTCTCTTTTTGGGACGTAGTATCTTGATTTATTTTGCGAGGAAAGCTCCGTACTTTTGATGGATGGATGCCATTACTAATATATTAGAGCGCCTTCAGTTTTCAGCATTGCGCAACGCGTGAAGTATCCCTGTTAGGTTTGTAGGCGCCAGTGCGTCGCCGCTCCGCTTTGTGTTAGGCTCTAATATTTAATCTGGCGGAGTCAGCGTTATTCAACTCATGATTTTGAAATGTTTGCACATCCTGTATGGATTATTCTCGTTTTAATTGATGAAAAAAATATGTATTAAAGGAAAATATAATGTGTGTTTTGTAAATATTAAGGTGGTTCCGTATCAAACTTAATGATTTCCAAAGCGCACGAATTTCTACACAATTTCTTATAGCCTTTTATAATCGATGGCGAAAAAGCAACAGCCAGGCGATAAAGTGTAAAGCCCGGCTGCATAATTTTTTATCGCTTCGTATAGCCCGGCCGTATGATTTTCTCCGCATTCTACAGCCAGCTATATGATTTTCTGTAGCCTTCTTTAGCCGGCTATAAGAATTCCTATGGTATTTTGAAACGCAGCTCTTATCGCCAATTTTTACCAGGGTTATCTTTACTCTCAATAAACTATGAATTCAAGACGAAAATTGCCTTTGTAAATTAAATTTTTTGCATTATCTCAGTAATTATTTGCAAGGAATGTAAGTCGTACAATCCTAGCAGCATTTAAAAGCGCTTGGTTCCGTTTTGCAAAATTCAGTACAAGTATAGATTGCCAGGGCCATTTTGGATCAGTCCCAACATTATGCGTTTTTGACATGATGTGACTGAAAATGTTCAGTTCCCTCGGTGTTTAGTAATCATTCATAGTCTGCTAAGATTACGATTCACGATTCCTATCCTCGAACAAATTGCCAAAAAAAAACCGCATATCATAGGTAGATTTATCCGGCCCTGAGGTCGCTGTCATTGTTTTTACCTATTTGAGCTGTGATCGAGTTTAGAGGATCTTCAAGCGACTTCCTCAGTGTTTCATTGCTTAATGGAGAGGTCCTTGCCGAAATTACTTCCTCTCATCTGCGAGAGCATGGGTCCATTAATTCAGGAAACGCTTGTCAGCACGGTTTGGTGTGTGACAGAACGGTCATCTCACAATGATGCAGTGCGTAAGTATGGAATTTTGGTGACGAAACGCACTACAGTTATGAGAATAATCTTGCAGTGATCCGAGAAATATACTTAATCAGGACAAAATATTGTCTCGGTCCTCATGTATATGTATGAAGTCGCTCCTACGACTTATTCTGGCGTTCTGCGACACTCAAACGCCATATATGCCTATCTTCCCAGAGGTTATCGGGCAGCACATCTCTTCGTCAACGTCCTGCAGCCATCCCTTTACAGGACGTCCTCATAATGTGACAACAAATTGGACGTATTTATCAACGGAACTATGTGCATTAAGACATGACATGAGCCCTGAGACCCATATAAATATGTGCATAACAAGGCTCACGTCACAATGCACATAGTTCCGTTTGGCAGAAATACGTCCAATTATTCTTAAAGATAGAGCGAAATGAACTATTCTCATTGAAATTTTCATTTCGTTTATCATTTCATTTTAGTAGTAACGAAAGTACGACAGAAAATCTGACGTCATGAATCAATATCATCTTTCATGGTTGTTGTTCCATGTAAATCCGTGATGTTCTACGGTGGTCCGTGTTTGCAAGCTGAAGTAATTTTCCGACACAGAGTCGATGCTAAAATCATCAAAGCCGAAGCTGCTGAAAAACTTAACAGAAATACAGAAAAAGATATTGCTTCTCGGTAGCTAAGACCTTGATTTGTGCATAGGCGGATCCAGACAACAAAATCCCTTAAACGGGAGGGGCGAATTTTGTCTTAGCCCCCTCCTGCGAGGAGAGGGGGGGGGGTTATCTGGTGGGTAAGGAATACATGGACCGAGTTTAACAGAAAGTAACCAAGCCACATCATCTGTTGCCAAGTTTAACTGGGCAATTAATTTTTTTACAAGAGAACGTTTGTTCGGATTTCTTTGAAAATTTTAAGGAATTTGCTTCGTACCATGGAAAATTTTCACTGAAATTTACACAAAAATCCGCACAACCGTTTTCATGTAAAAAATTAAATTGCCCAATTAAATTTGGCAATAGCTGTGGCTTGCTTCCTTTCTGTTTAACGCGGTCCACATCTCAAGTCAATAGGAGGATCGGGGAGGGGGGGCTTCCCCCAGAGAAATTTTGGAATTTTCAAAGCATCTAAAATGAAGTTCCAGTCAATTTTGTCATAAAAAATTACCGAATTCAAGCGCCATTCCTTCTTCGGTCCTCCATTTTTTTTCTATCTTCCTTCCTTCTTTCCCTCCTCCTCTTTTTTCGGGCGAACGGTAGAGGTGTACAGCGTACGCCTTCCTTGGACCCGCCATGACTTTGTGGTAATTGTGCGACGAGGCTTCCAGTTCATTGAAACACTGACCGAGGTAATTTTGGTTTTTGTAGTGTCATTGTTTCCTTACTTGCTATCTGGCGCTTATTTTGGCCACCGGAAACACATACTCATGCATCCGAGAGGCATATTACCACGAAAAATGTTCTAACGAGGGAGGCGAGGTTCAAGGCCCTGTCCGCCATAAGTCAGCCTATCATCCAAGTCTAGGCCTCGAATCTTTAGTGTTCCAGAAACGCACAGTAGTACGAAAAACTCAAATGTTTTCAAAAATAAGTTGCGAGTGGCTTGGTTCATTTTCGTGCCTTTACCTACGGGGCACGGAGATTTGTAAGTGGTGAAATATTTGGTATTGGATATATTGCATGTATTGGTAAATATATTGGATTGAAATTTGGCGGATTGTAATCTTAAAAAGTGTGCCCTCCCACGGCAGAATAGAATTATAAACAGACATATTTGAAATTACATTTTTTGGACTACAAACTCCAAACCGCCATGGTTCAACTTTGGCTCGATATTCTTCGGCGATTTTTGTCTCAAAATGCTCGTAGAACCAACACTTTTATCGCTCTGGTATGTCAATGATTCAATTTTTAGCATATGATTGTGACACGGGCGGTTATTAAAATACGAATTATCTTACCACTAAGACATTTGAAACTCTGGTGTCGTAAAATAAAGTGGTACATCCATTGATATCCTGGAATTCAATGTCATGGCTCTTGCATTCTTCTTCTTCTTTCTTTTTCTTTTTTTTTTTAAATTGAACCCGCTTTGCTTGCTAGGCAAAAACCGTGTATCCGCAACACACTTCCATTAGTCACACAATAAATTGTTCGAGGATGAAAAAAACATTACTGAGTTACGCAAAAACACCGTAAAAACACTTAAATATTGCCCAATTTCATCTTAAAAATACGAATCTCTTTGGAGACTTGTGATTTTTGTTTTCTTCTTGATTTTTCCAACACTTTTACTGGCTAGATACCCAGTAGATTTGATTTTTTCAAGATAAAAATATTCATAATCCAAATCCAAAAGAAATGTTTTGCGAAGGGAAATCTGGCAACATTCGCATGTTCTTAAGGGAATCTCTTCCCTGGCATGGCGGTAAAGGATGAGGGTTTTTTTATACAGCCCGGAAATCCGACTAAACCGCGACTATAGACTGATCTCACCACACGCACCACACATCACAAAGTTGCGAGGTTGTGCGATATAATGTCGATACTTTACAGAGGATCAAATGGGGGAAAAGCTGATCATCACTATGCCACTATGCACTATGTGGCAACAATAATGCATTGCCATGTGCATGCGCCTCAAGCGGTCAAGCGATGACCGGCCTTCTAGTTCTTAGCGGAATCTTAGATTTCCTAGGCATAAAAACTAGATTTTATGTCAGAAATGTGATTGTCCACGAATCCATCGGAACTTTGATGAGTAATGGTCAGTAAATATTCGGATCGGTAAAAAAGTGAATAAAAAATTGGACGGAACAACATGGTCAAGGCGCCTTAATTCGCTATTGGGAATCACTTCCCATAGGATGTTAGAATTTTTCTCAATGAAGATCTTGAGATAATATCTTACGCGATCTCTTTGAGTTTTCGTGGAAAATAGTAGTTGAGAGTCTATTTACTATTTAGGTGTGTTGACACTTTACATTAGCGAAGAAAAAATTAGAGAAAGCTCTTCTGGTTAAGTGACGTCAACTCACACTAGGAAACTACTCACTCTATTTTATTTTGTGGGAAATATCTGAGGACTTTATTCCTTCTCCCATAGTACATTTCTCATTTGCCACGATCTTTACGATGAATCGCTGCAGGAAAATTTTGTGGGCTCGCCTCTGGTCACATTTACACTCATATCATTCATGTTCCCTCCAGTTACAGTAGTTTTACAAATTATTTCATATCTTCACGAGAAAACATTCTCTCGGATTCACAGTCCAGACTCTTAAGAAAATTGACTAGAAAAATTACTCTTTATTCAATCAGATTTTGGCTAGAATCCAAGGGAAATCCACTTCAATTGGCTCTCGATTCAAGCAAATACGATTGAATTTAGAGTATTTTCTCTCGTCAAATTTTTTAAAAGTCTGTATTCTGGATCCAAGAGACTTTCTTTCCGGTGAATTCTTCGGTTTTCGATTAAAGTTGACCATAACTTAGAGAGGTGGATAATGTTGAAAACCGCTCATCATCACCATATTGTCCAGTTAAAAGTGTCTTTGATCTAGAGTCCAAACTTGTGAAAAAGACAAGAAAAAATACGCTTGATTTAATCGGATATTTGCTTGAATCGAGAGCCAAGCCACTTAATTTAAGCGGATTTTCTTTTGATACAAGTAATAATCCGATTGAATCAGGAGCATTTTTTCTTGTAAAATTTTTTAAGAGTCTGGGCTCTGGATCCAAGATAATTTTTTTGCAGTGTCGCAATAGAATTTAAAAAAAGAATAGAAACGCGGGGAACAAGGCTAAATATAAAAAGGACGAAAGTCGAAATGTTTCGATCCTTAAGGGGAATCAAGAATCAGAGGACCATTTGGACTGCGTTAAGCAGAAAAGAACCAAGCCACATTAGCTATTGACAAATTTAATCCGACAATTTAATTTTTCACATGAAAACGATTGTGCAGATTTTTGTGCAAATTTCAGTGAATTTTCTGAATAGCACGAAGTAAATTTCATAAAATTTTCAAAGGAATCCGCATAAACGTTCTCTTGTACAAAAATTAAATTGCCTAATTGAATGAGGACATGCGAAAACCGCTGATGTCCATTTTTCCTGTCTTCAGTTTTTTGAGTTGATAATACATTTTAAGAGTTGATGCAACTATAAAAGTGATAAAAGGACTCGTTCTGGGATTAAGGTGACCCAGAGACGAGAATTAATGCCACTTACATGTTTGCATCCACACAGGAAGAAAAAGTCGCTTGGGTCTAGAGTCCTGACTATTAATAACATTGACAAGAAAAAATACTTTTGATTCAATTTGATGTTTCCTTGAATCGAACAGCCGAGCCTCTCGATTTAGGCGGATTTCCATTTGATTCAAGCAAAAAGTCCGATTGAATCAGGAGTATTTTTTCTTGTCAATGTTTTTAAGAATCTGGACTCTAGATCCAAGCGACTTATTTTTCCAGTGCAACTCCGAAAAGTACTATCGACTCAAAAAAAACTGAAGACTGGAAAAATAGCCATTAGCTGTTTTTGCCCGTCCCGATTCAATAAAAGGCATTAGCTAATGTGGCTTGGTTCCTTCCTCCTAAACGCCGTTCATTTCTCTCTTAAGAATTACTATTACGTATTCTTGCACTCAAGCCATCGACACATTGATCAGTAATTCCGCCCCGTGCTTCTCTCTCAGCACCCTGTCCGGTATCCCTCCCTGAGAAAAGTTGCATGTCACTCCATGCTCATCCCAAGATGCACCCGAATGTGAGGAATCGCGGTGTACAATAGGACGTATTCATGCTAAAAGGAACTATGTTGCACACAACCCCTATGCACATAGTTCCTTTTAGCATAAATACGTCCATTTGTACATACACCACACTAAGTGCGGTGGCTCGAAGTTGATTGCGGTAGCGCCTGGTGCTTTATCAGTAATCAAATCTACTTGTAACTGCTTCCGCTACGCTGCGCCACTCATAATGTGAACCAAGGCGTGGATACGGGTGCCGATGCGAGGAACACGACGATGACGTGAACATCTTGATCGTAACACGCTCGTACAGCGCGCTTCGCCGAGAACAATTGAAAAAGAAACACAAAAAACACAGGGACGATTCTGAAAAGGACGAATATTGAAAAACACGGGACACCTACGTTTGGCCTACACTGGAAAAAAAACACATTGGATCTAGAGTCCAGACTCTTAAAAACATCGACAAGAAAAAATACTCTTGATTCAATCAGATTTAAGCTTAAATCAAGAATCAAGCCTCTTAATTTGAGCGAATTTCCTTTTGATTTAAGCTTAAGTCTGGTTGAATCAAGAGTCCTTTTTCTTGTCAATGTTTTCAAGAGTCTGGACTCTAGATCAAATGTGGTTTTTTTTCCAGTGTAGTTATCTGGGCAACCGTTAAAAAATTATAATTTTAAAAAACTAAGCTAAAAATCAGCTCTTGGACTCCCTGAATGTTCACTGCCTTCTTGGGATCCAGTGGGCCTAGTGTAGATTGGTGCTTTTTATGGCCACCGACCAGGAATAATCTCTAAGTGAGCCCGCTCCCCTCAAGATCTGACTCAGGGAGCAGAGGTATACAGCGACAATGCAACATTTCACCGCCAGACATTTTGAGGTGAAAAGTTGTAGCGTAGAAAAAAGTCCACGGTGAAATGTCGCAGAATCTGTGGTTCAACGTCAGCACCCGCTCCTTTTTTTCGTGAACTTGGCTCAAATTCAAAAGTTTAAGGACAGAAAGCTCATCCAGATACTTTCACCTATACCGATGACCGCAAAGTCATAAAAATCAGTCTAGTAATTCTCTTGAGAGGAAATCTAAGTATTCGAAGAGTCGAAGGACTGAAACTAATGTAGCACGTCCAATATCAGGGCCGGATTAATTATTGGGGTGGCCACATGGGCCGCGGCCCATGGCGGCAAATCTAGAGGGCGGACAATTTTGCAAATTTTTTTTAAATGTAGGCATAAAAAATATCGGATTTAGAAAAAAAAATTACAAACGAGAAAAGGCGACAAAATCTCTCATTTCCTGAGAGTGTAGTAATTTTTAATTTTTTCGTCTTTCAGTGATACAAGAGACAGCACCTTTAATTAGTCTCGAGTTAAAAGAGAAACTAAACACGCAATTTGGCCTGGAATGGCGCGGCGGAGAGAGGAATGATGACGAGGACTTGAGATGAAAAGGAGAAGACATCGGCGCGGCGATCGGCATGTAACACATCGCCTACAAGACTGCACAAATACTTCACGCGTTGCATCAAACACAGTGCGGTCATTGCGTTCAGCGTGAAACGGATAGCGCCTACAAGAATGCATGAATACTTCACGCATTGCGCCAAACACGGTGCGGTCTGCGCGGCGCGCCGCGGCGGTGGAAGTTAAAATCATTAAACCGCATTCATGTTTGTTCTTTCATAATTTTGTCGTTCATTTCTTATGAATGGAAGGCCTTGTCCACACAGAGAAAGGTTTACAAAACTTAACTTTTGCTAGTAGTGTTGACAGGGCATCCCCAACAAATGTGTTCAACACAAGTAAACGCGTCTTATGCACCCCTCCCCCGCTGGCACGTTCACTTGATGGTTTTTATTGATGTTTCAATACGAATGAGAAGGGGGCCGGAACGCAAAATACAGGCGGCCCATGGGCGGCAAGTAAAGCGTTCTCCGGTTTGCAGTATCTCTCCGGACTTCCTTTCATACTTCAATTTCCACACGGAAAACTTCGATGATTTTTCTTCTCTGCGAGAAAAATATTCTGTGAAAATGTCAACTCAAAATAGTTCGGTATCATTTTAAAAAATAAAAAGGAGCGGGTATTTTGAAACACCGCAATCGAGATTCGAATTTTTGCAGTTTCACCGTCGACATATAATGGACCACAAGACAAGGTACGAATTTAAGCATTCTGATACATGTTCCCTAACCAGAATTTTACGTGGAACACGATTCGCGCAACGAAAATTACTGAAATCAACTCCTAAGGAAGATATTAACGTTTTTATTTCACATTGGTTACGAGGAATTTGAAAGACCCGCTCACAAAAAACTCAAAGCTCTACGTGAGTCAAATCGCGCACTACAACGGTTTCAGCAAGCTTCTCAAACGAGCAATGTTCTTTTCCCACCATGTGTATTTCAAACTATAAGCAATTTGCTATAGCTGAGCCAAAGCGTCAAGATTGAGGTTGCCAGATTTGTATATCGTAGAGACTGCCATGATAACGTTTAGCACGCGATGTGAATCACGTTGAGCATTGAGTTTTCATGAGCGGGTAGTTTGAATTCACGCAACAAGAATCATTAAATATCTTTGTAAGAAGTTAATTTCGGTAATTTTCGTTGTGTGCATCGTGTTTTACGTGAAATTTTGGTTAAGAAATATGTATTAGAATGCTGAAATTCGTACCTTATCTAGTGGTCCATTTTGCTGAGAGGCTATTTCAATTTGTAGCAGTGAGGTGCTAATCAAAAAGACAGTTTTTTTTTGCAGCAAATTGTAAAAACGAAGTGCACAATTCCTCGCGCACCTGAGGGATAGAAACGTGAAGTGTTCATATGTATGACTACACCGTATGATGGCGGAAAGTAGATCTGGTGCTATGAGGAGCATTACGCACGCCTTATCATTACGGAATTGCGTGCGCCAAGGCATGATTTGAATCAGGCCGATGCACCAGGACTAATTATCATCATTATTTTGTGTGAAACACCACCGCTCAACACACAAGCACAAGCGCGTACTTACGCAGGCTTTACGCTCCTTAGCCTTTTACAACGTTGAAAATCTCCGTTGAGACTATAGTCGTGTGACTATAAGTTATGTGTGCTATACTTTCCCGTGGACGATACAACTCTTTTGCACAGGAAGTCGCGCCGTTGAGAAAAAAGGAGGTAGTTGGTAGTTGCATTTCCCGGTGAAACTCAAAAACCACGTATCTCGTTTTCAATGTTCATAAAGCTCCGCTCTTAATTTAATTTTTTTAAAGGCGAAAACGCAATGCGATCCCTTGAAATTTTCACAGGATTTTTGTCCTGCAGAGGAGGAAAATCACGGAATTTTTAAGAAGTGCCACCGAATAGTTTTTCATTTAAAAAATAAAGTATGACAGAAAATCTGCTGCGTCGCAAAAACGAGATCCGTAGTTTGGGAGTTACACCGTAGATTCCAGCGGACCGATTATTGAAACTGATAGATAAAGCGATAGACAAAGACGACAAAAGGGATTTGGAGGGATCCTATTGGTGGAAACGGGTTGTTGCAATGGACAAAGGAGGTAGGTAATCGACTAAGTAACGGCAACCCACGAGAAACCCGACAGTTAGTCTATCATTTTCCCCCTTAGTCGATGAGAACCACCCATTTCAACCAATAGAATTGCTTTATACCCCCTATGTCATCTTTGTCTATCGCTTTGTCTATCAGTTTCAATAATCGCCCCGCAGGCATCTTTGGATTAGGTGAATAGAGACCATTTTTGCTATCCATTTTCGCGAAAAGGGTTTGGTTTATGGGAATAGAGGTCAAATTTTAAAATGTGTCTAAAATGGTGTTTTGTATCAAATTTTGCCAACACAATGGACATCGCGGTTCATTTTTCATACTTCAAATTTGGATTGGGTAGGAATATTATTAATCGAATTTTTCAGTTACAGAAACTGACTTCCATAAATACAAATTTAAAAAAATGCAAATATCAAATGAAATTGCCATTCTTTACTGAAGTTTCCGATCATCAGAACCAAGCATCAGTTTTTAGGTCCAAAATATCCATTCTACTAAATCTAAAAATTCGGCAGGCTGTATGATTAGAAATTTGGTAGTTTTACACCATTTCGCGGGGAAACAAAGCCAAGAAATACCAAAAATTAAAATTAGAGTCAAAAATAAATTTAATTTAATTATTATTAATATTATTATTTACTTATTTTATTTTTTTATTATTATTTTATTTTATTTTAATTTTTGGTATTTCTTGGCTTTGTTTCCCCGCGAAATGGTGTGGACCCAGCACCATTTCTCCACCTTGTTACATACAGTTTCGGGCCACTTCTTAGTGTTTAATTTTTTCATTTGGTAGTTTTATTGTAATTATTTTCTTTACGTGCACGCGCGTGAAAGCTGAGTATTTTCCTCTGGTTCAGCGGCGATCCTTGCAAGTTTGCAACACCGTTGCTCCTCCATTTAAATATATGAGTAAAACAATCGATGCTTAGTGAGGCAGTTTTCCTTGCGCCTGATATCGATATTTTTAATTGATTTAGATGAAGAAAAAACAGTGTTGCCAACTTAAAAAATCATCAGTTTTCCGATCGAAACCTTAAAATTCGGCATCGACGCACTCGGTGGCGCCGCAAAGATTGGAAGGTTAACCGCACGAGTAATTAGAGTTTACGTTGATCCAATTTTCCCGAACTGCTATCAGATAGAAGTTCAATTGCGGCTGTGTGCGCGCATATCGCGCAAGAGCCTGCGCGTGTGTGAGTGAACCGTGCGTAAACGTTACGCAAATGTGCGACGTCGCACGGTGGACCGACTTTACAGGAGAAGTCGGAAAAAATTTGGAAACTTTAAACGCTTATAACTCCGTTCATACAAAACTTTAAGGTTTTAAAAGTGGTTCCATTGGTTCCTCTGTGAAATTTTTCACTGTGAACATCCCTAAAAGTTTAAAATTTGACGAAAGAAACATCAAAGTTTGTAATTTTAGTCCAAAAAGACAGGTCCAATCTCCTCTATTGACTCGATGCACTGTGCATCGCATTGAATCGGCCGGCCTCGGCTCGTGAAAAACGGGGTTTTTGACCTGAGCTCGACATGTCGGCTGTGAGTGTCCCTGAAATTATTAGAAAACGATTTAAAATCATTGCCATGCACAGGAGACCGTTAGCGTCTCTAGATGTTTCTGTAAATGATGCTATTTTGCATGAAGCATCACTCCACCCATTGGTAAAATATTTCTCGATGTATGTCTGTCGCCGGAAAATAGTCATATCACGCATTTTGTTTATTATCTAGGTAAATAGTCAAATGGATTGCATTTTGCGAAAAGGAACCACTAGCATTGCAATGTTGCTAAGATTGTGCAGCTTCTTTTGTCTTGGAGGAAAAACCCGATTATTCATTAATAGTTTCTATTTTACTCGCTAAAAACTGTAAATTTAAGATAAAAAAACCATCTAAATTTCATAGTTTTTCACGATTTCCGCAATTTTATTGCAAAAGATGAAGTTGCACAATCTTAGCATCATTGCAGTGCTAGTGGTTCCTTTTTGCAAAATGCAATCCAAATAGTCTTACTCATACTGAATTTTTGATTATTTTGCTAAGTATAGATGAAATAATTCTCTGATCATGTGGGAAAGAAATATCTGTAAAAATTTGATTCATTTAAGGATGAATAAGTTTTTTCTGGACCTTAAATGCACATTTATCTTAAAATATGCAGCAGTTTATAAAATATAGAGCTTTCAAAATTTTGACGATTGAAGAGTTATGAGGAGCATTTAGAACGGGAAATGCAATGACCAACGTGCTTTTATGAATTTTTACTCTAAAAAGATTGAAAATTCGAGAAGTCTTCGTGAAAACATATAAAACCTCATTAACTATGACATTTTGACTATCTGCATTGGCATTTGATGAAATATCTAATTTGACAATTTGCCTGCGACACGTTCACCTGAAATTCGCTTTACATTTTGCCGTTTGGGCAACAAACCTACCAGCGGGCTGCCTGTTGAAATTGATAGACAAAACGATTGACAAAGAAGACATAGGGAGTATGGAGGGATCCTATTGGTTAAAATGGCTGGTTTCTATAGACTAGAGAGAAAATGATGGACTAACTATAGGGTCTCTCTAACAAGGGAACGTTAGAATGCTCATACGGCGTCGAAACACAGTCGCGCCAAACACAGTGCGGCCGGAGTTAAATATATATTAGCGCCTGCAAGACTTTGGGAATACCTCACGCATTTCGCCAAACAGTGCGGTCGGCCCACAGCCCATATTAGCGCCTACAAGACTGCATAAATACTTCTCGCATTACGCCAAACGCAGTGCAGTCGGTCTGTTGGCGTGAAACGCAATTTAGCGCCTACAAGACTGTAGAAATGCGCTGGGAATTGTCATCATTCTTGACTTTCTGCTCCACTTTTTACCATAATCGAAGGGGAAATTTGTATCCTCATTGTAACGATTCAGAAACTCGGATGGTATTTAATTTTTTATTGGTTACATTAAAAGGAAATAGAACGAGTGAAAATATAGCTTCGAAATTTTCGATACTTTCATTTGAGATCATTCAGGTAAATTTGTTGGAACCATCTAACATTGATAAATCATCAATTTGATTAATATCGTAAGAATGACATGACTACTAAATCGGTTCACTCCGACAATGTTTTAACTGAATGTCTGTTCAATGTGTAACTAATCGTTCCATAGATAGATTCATGTTTCTCACGATGAATGATGTCGTCGGTAGCGTGGCGTGCTTTGTGATATATCGATTGATCTGCCATTTAAACCTATGGTAAAGGATCGATAAACAGGGTGTTCGTAATGAAAACCTCAATAATCGATTCTTTACTAGCTTCAAATGGAGAAATATCGATAATCGATCATTCATGCCTCCTTACTGGATGCCGTTGGAGAGGAGTGATTCCAAAGTGATTTGAGCGTCGAGGTAGACAATCGGTAAATCGTGCAAAACTTCAAAAATTCAAATTAATCATACCACTGGTAAAACCAGCTTGTGCGAGGATCGCATTATAATCGAAAATCATCCTGCATAATTATGCAAATATCGCGCAATCCTCAATATTTTGCACTTACAAGCCGCCTGACAAACTTCGTGCGCGTTTTTCGGCTGCTTCTCTCTTAGTTTGGAAGTTTGCAACACGTGCCGAACGCGTCGCTGCACAGGTATTCTCGTCTGTTTTAACCCGGGAATGGTTCCGTTTGTGGAATTTTTGTTAAAATGCATAATAGACTGCACAGACCGAGTTTAAAGAAGATGATTAAGTCAATGGGCACGTTTATAAATACATCTATTTATATAGGGAAATCCACGGTAAAAATCGAGCTTCTCATTATATTGAAAAAACATTTTCGGTTCCTTTTTACTGCACGCAGCCTATATTTATGGCAAAAGTAAGAGGCTCATCTTGAATTACGATGCTGTCATTTTATTATTTTAACTGGATACCAAGTAAAATTATTTTCTGAAAATTCACAGATTTTCCACGGACTTATTCTGAATATTTTGTGAATATGTCACAAAATAATTAAGTGCTTTCTTTTTCCCCTCTAACTTGAATATGCTAGTATATGAAACAAAGTTTCAAGTGAATCGAGAGGCTTGGAGAACTAGAAGCATATAAAGTGCAGTTTTTGAACAAATTGAGATATTAATGATTTCAACTAAAACCGGTCACAAAATATATTCCTCAAAAAATGTAAAAATGTAATTTGTAATGTAAAATGTAATTTTTAGGCATTAAAAAGTAAGTCTGAACTTTCTTCAGCCGTGAGGCTCTGTGTAATTTTGAAACTTTAAACACGTATGTCTTGAAATATCAAAAACTGTTATTATGCACCTTGTCCTCTAAGCCCTTCAATTTTCCTCCCTTGATCAAACTTAGGATCATTGATCCGGAATCAAGAAATCCTGTTTTTGTTATTGATAAAAAATCGATCAATCAGAATGCTCGAGATTAGGCGAGCTCTAGAGGGAAATATGCAAAATTTAAGATCCGGTTTAGCAGAAAACCTCACGAAGTATAGACTTTATTGAAGTAGGCCTAACTAACACACTTTGAAGATTTAATCATATTCAACAAGCATGATTATTTTACAACTCAAATTGATTCACTTTTACTCGGAAAAGTTTGTTTACATTACGTTATTTAAGCTAAAAAAACACGTCATTCACCGAGAGTAGGTACATTAAAATCATTAAGAGTGGACCTTGAGATAAACTAACTGGCATACCAGTGCTCTTGGATTATTTTTCAAGTTTTCGAGTATGATCAACTGATTTGTGCTCTATATTATTAATACTTGAAAGAACGTCAGGTATAGTTTACTACTGTAAAAGATAAGTATGCTTTTTATCGATGTACAGTTGTATGTTAGTGTTTTTATGAATGAGCCAGAAATCGTAGTTCCTGATCGCAAAATGAAGTCCAGTTGATGTCATCATCAAATTTTCTGGTGCTCTCCCTACATCGCTATTATCTACATTGGCCTTTACAATACCCATAAAAAATGTAAACTTAATGAGCTGATCAAAGGCCTGATTATTGAAATTGATAGAAATAGCGATGACCAAGGAAGTCAAAGGGAAAATGAAGCGATCCTCTTGGTTAAAACAGGTGGTTGTTATAGACTAAATAGGAAAATGATCGACTAAGAAAGGAGTCACCCGTAGATTGCCGTCAGTTAGTCTATTTCCGCTTCTACCGGTAGGATCGCTCCAAATTCTCTTTGTATTTTTGTCCATAGCTTTGTCTATCAGTTCAATAATCAGCCCGCAGAGAGCGTCACTGACATGACCGAGTTTCGTCCTATGTAGATCCTCTAAGATCTCCAGTCCGCACTCCTCAGAATATTTTCTTTTAAAATAACCGCACCGTCCTCCGATAGTAAGGGACATAGCAATATTTCCTCTATAAAAACACTCGAGTTGACACCTGTCCAGCAAGTGTGACGTCACGGTCGAAACATCATCCGATCGGGTAATGCTTACGTTCACCGGTGCCCATTCGTGCCCCCCCCCCCCCCCCCGGTGCGGTCCGGCGGTGCGGTGTCCCCCGTAAGTCGTAACCTTGGGTGCGTTACTCAATGGATTGTGGCTGAGCCGCTGAGCGGCTGGAGTCCGTTTGTGTGCCACTGGGTCAGGAAGGATCGAAAGAGAGTCGAGCCGCGGTTCCACCGGCAGCGAGTAAGTCTGCTGCGCGAATGAAACGAGGGACCGGTGTCCTCGTTAATCCTGCCATTTGGACCACATTTTGCAATTAGGAACTGAAAGTTCTGGCTCATTCGTAAAAACGCTTAGATGCATAGTGAGACTAATGATTCGTAGATTTAAAATCATTGAACCCAGTCGCGCAGTCCCGGGAGATTCGCGTCGCGCGCCGCCTGTGGAGCCGTGGCTTAAAAGTGAGAAATTGCTGTGCTGCCGCGTCGCCGCACGCACGCGCGATGCATGTTGCCGCGGCTTCCGGACCGCTGGTTTTCCGGAATTCGTGCCGATCTTCGGCTGTTTTCCGCTTTTTGATTTTGATTTTCTTTAAAGGTGTATTCTACCAATTATTCATGTAACATTAATGGAGGTCATTAATGGTAAGCGTAGGATGCACTGGAAAAAGAACACATTGTATCTAAAGTCCAGACTCTTGAAAACATTGACAAGAAAAAGGACTCTTGATTCAATCAGATTTAAGCTTAAATCGAGAGGAAATCCGCTCAAACTAAGAGGCTGGGTTCTTGATTTAAGCTTAAATCTGATTGAATCAAGAGTATTTTTTCTCGTCGATGTTTTTAAGAGTCTGGACTCTAGATCAAACTTTTTTTTCCAGTGTGGAGAGAGTAAAGGAATCGTATATTCAGAATCTTATATTGGCTAGATCTGATTTTCGAGTTGATAGAATCGAGTAGATGCCGCTGTTCATCGGTTGGGCAAATGAAAACGACTTAGTTGTTGTTCACACTTTGAGCTCTGTTTTCTTGTACTTACAAAGTAGCTGTGAATAAGCGCGTTCTTCTCAGAGCAAGTTTTTATGCTCATAATATTAACGAAGTCGTCCGTCTTTGCAAAACCGGTAGATAGCATCATCCAGTAGCTTCAATCCAGTTCTAGAGATTATTTTACGATTCGATAAATTATAGCCCTGGTAAAAATTGGCGATAAGAGCTGCGTTTCAAAATACCATTGGAATTCTTATAGCCGGCTAAAGAAGGCTACAGAAAATCATATAGCTGGCTGTAGAATGCGGAGAAAATCATACGGCCGGGCTATACGAAGCGATTAAAAAATTATGCAGCCGGGCTATAGTTCCTATCGCCGGGCTTTACTCTTTATCGCCTGGCTGTTGCTTGTTTGCCATCGATTATAAAAGGCCGTAAGAAATTGTGTAGAAATTCGTGTGCTTTGGAAACCATTAAGATTGATACGGAACCACCTTAATATTTACAAAACATACATTATATTTTCCTTTAATACGTATTTGTTTTCATCAATTAAAATGAGAATAATCCATACAGGATGTGCAAACATTTCAAAATCATGAGTTGAATAACGCTGACTCCGCCAGATTAAATATTAGAGCCTAACACAAAGCGGAGCGGCAACGCACTGGCGCCTACAAACCTAACAGGGATACTTCACGCATTGCGCAACGCGTGAAGTATCCCTGTTAGGTTTGTAGGCGCTAATGCGCGTTCCGCGCTGGCTGCCCGCCTGCCGCACCGCAGCGTGCCACGGCGCACATTGGTTCCAGAGCCCGATCTAGGCGGCATTAATTAGAATATCACCCTTACCAGCGTGCAACATATGCTTATATGTGTTTTTTGGGTCGCTGATCACGAATTTAAAATCGATTTGACCCTATCGTTAACCATAATATGGTAAATATGCGTAAAATAACAAATTTGCACTCAACACGGGATTAATAATTTGACAACGTGGCTCTGTGCTTGAACTATGATAATCTTGACAAATTTAATGATTAATCATCAAGAGCGATCTACTATTTTACTAATATTTAGACCCTGGTGGTTATTATTGTTGAAGAAGGGGGGGGGAGGGTGTTGTTACATTGAATAACTTCACGAAGCATCCAGTCAGCACGATCTGTTTTTGGAATCTACTTCTGGTTGCAGTTTCAGAAGTGGCAGTATGAAAATTCAAATGAAAATTATTTCGATCAGTGAGCAGGAAAAAATTCACTAAACTGCAATGCCTGTTGATCTTTTAATTCCAGAGGAACCTTAAATTTAAAATGTTGTAATATATTTTTTTCGCTTCAAATGGCAAAATATATTTGTTTCTGTACCATGCCTAGGATTACTTAGTACTAACTAGAAATGGCCACTTGAGACCCGGCAAAGTACCTAGTTGTTTTGGGCCGTTTTAGTAGGTAGTAGTAGATCATTTTTAACACGAAAAATTTTGATCTCCTCAGAGTTTTGCAGGCCCATGGAAATGATATTTTTGGGTAATTCTTTGGAAAACCGATTAAATATACTTCCCTTTGGATGAAAATCATAAGAGAAATAGTTTTTTGACATTGCCTGAGAGGTCGAACGATATCACCCACCCGTCATGCGAGCCACATCCAGTACTCATGAGGGCTGAGCGGGCGACCTTTAAAAGGCTGTATTTCACAAATAGGCAAAAACCGGCAAAAGATATTTGTCTCTCCATCATGACTAGGATTAGTACTAACTAGAAATGGCCGCTTGAGACCCGGCAAAGGCCGGCAAAGTAGTTTTTTTTGCCCTTTTAGTAGTATTAGATCATTTTTACCACGAAAAATTTTGATCTCCTCAGAGTTTTGCACGCCCATGGAAGTGATATTTTTGTGTAATTCTTTGGAAAACCGATTGAATAAACTTCCCTCTGAATGAATATCATGGAAAGAAGTAGTTTTTTGACATTGCCTGAGAGGTCGAACGATATCACCCACCCGTAACGTCCCACATACAGTACTCATGAGGGCTGAGCGGGCGACCTTTAAAAGGCTGTATTTCACAAATAGGCAAAAACTGGCAAAAGATATTTATATCTACATCATGCCTAGGATTAGTACTAACTAGAAATGGCCGCTTGAGACCCGGCAAAGGCCGGCAAAGTAGTTGTTTTCAGTTATTTATATGGAAAATTACGCGAAATTAACGTAAAATAGCGCTATGTCTAATGGTTTATCTAGAGCCATAGACTTAATCTAAAGTTATGATTTAAACATCGTAAACCTTCAAATTCACTTGATTATTAGGATTCTACCTTCAAAACCTTGTTTCTTTGCCCAAAATGGCGACAAACCTCTATTAGGAACATCACTCGAATGAGATAAATGAGGAAATGGATACAGCCGCAGAGAGAACGGCCTGCGCGCTCACCTTTAGGAGCTTATCATTTCCTTATCACTCATCCAATCATCATGATATTTGGCCGAAATACCCTCCAGAGTATGTAGTGTCGACCAGTTGTGCTATTTTTCAATTTTTCCAAAAGTCATTTTTTCGAATTAATGCCGCCTAGATCGGGCTCTGGAACCAATGTGCGGCGCTTGAAGCAACTATTTCACACCAGAGGTATTGCACAGTATCATACGAAACCGAAGGCGCTCTAATATATTAGGAATGGCAGGCATCCATCAAAAGTACGGAGCTTTCCTCGCAAAATAAATCAGGATACTACGGCCCTAAAAGAGAGCAGTATATCAAAAACTCACTAAGTCCTAGCATCCGTAATCAGTGACGTTTAGCATACACTTTATCGCCTGGCTGTTGCTTAATCGCCTGCATTGTTGCATTCAAAACATCTAGAAATTTTTTTCAGGGGGGGGGGGAGTGAGAGCAGATGCTACTATTCACAACTCTAGGGGGGTCCAGCCCAGCCCCCTTATCTAAGATCAAAATCTTTAAAGAAGTAAAAAAAATTCTACTGTGCCTCAGCGTGTTTTTGAAAATGTATTCACCTTTTGCGAAATTTTTAGGGTAAATTTTTCACTTTTCCTTTACCAGACAAGGGTTACATGTGAATTCGTATTGGTTTTTCACCAGTGGCACGGGCTCCGGAACCAGGGACCCAGTATCCCCCCCCCCCTTATGGCGGGCCTGTGAGGCGAGTTCTTCCTGGGAACGGCAGAAATGTTGACGATAAAAATGTTGGGTTATAGACGAGTCGTCCGGCAACGGGACTGGCCCGGCCGGACAGCCCCAGCGCCCGAGCGCCCCGGCTAGTCCGGTTCTAAATGCTCATCAAAACGAATAAATTGACAAATAATCAAACGGCCTCCGTTACGTAAACAATTTCTCGTTTGCCTCTGCCGATGCCGCACCGCGTATCGTTACGGTGCTCCGTCCCCGCGATTTTCAGGTTTGTCGGCCCCCGTTCAGCGCGACGAGGCGCGAAACATGAAAACATCCTCAAATCGAGTTCAACTGGATTTTGTTGGCATTAGTTCCAGATCAACGCTTCAGGCTCCGCTATCTTTGATGTGAATTGCTGTGGGGTACAGAGACGTACTACTGAACTTTGCTAAGCAGAAATGATTTATGTACGTTAAGCGAGTCGGAGAATCGAGTACGCATATTAGCAGTTAAAAATTTCCGTGTTTAGTGTTACTCCGTGTTACTTTTTTCTTCTTTTATCTGCACTGAGAAAAATAATATGCTGTTTTAGCATCTAGGACGTCAAAAATGCGTCTAGTGATCCCAAGATGCTGCCTTTACCACCGCCGCAGTTGGCTCTACATCCTGTGAATGCAAATTCAATTGCGTGGACAATCAAGGCAGCATCTTACGATCATCAGACACATTTTTGACATTCTAGGTGCTAATTCAGCATACCATTTTTTTCAGTGTGATGATTTATTGGCTTCGTATCTAGCACCTGCAGCCCACTACTCTGTGTTACTTTTTTGTGTCAGATCAACCCAAAGGACTTGTTGCCTAACACAATTCTGTGTTAAATCGACCCAAACCTTACACTGAAAAAAAAGTTGGAGGCTATATAGGCATACCGTCCGTTCCCGGCTCAGAGGCCGGAAGCTCCGGATGCTGGAGCCGCAGCCTCGACTGATACCTAATGCTACACCCGAAACTTTCGGCCTCTGAACCCGGAACGCAGACGGTAGGTCTACATAGCTCCTTGCGGCCTCTACGGCTGGAGTTTATTTTTCAGGGTAGGTCACGCTAAGACGTCGTCGGGGCATGAAGTAAGTGTCCTGCCGAACTAATGTATTCTTATTTTTCTCCCTGTCACTCACAGATAGCGACTTGCAAGTGGCTAGCGCATTGGATTACCACCAAAGCGATCCAGGTTCAAACCTGGCTGTTGCCGGGTAATTGCTAAGGTGGTCACAGATTTTCAACACAAAGATTTGATCCTTTTAACCCAAAGAATTGGTCGATTTGACACAAGAAAAAACGAACACATGGAAAATTAACCGACAGCATCTCCCAAATTAATCCTGAACCATCCTAAAATCGGCTGGCCGACCGGGATTTTTCCTGGTTTTTTCGCCTGCCTGTCCACCCTTGCCCTCTTGATAAGGTGCCTCTCTGCTCCCCTTAAAAAATACCTCGTTCTGCATGCGTTGTATCCTATCTTGCAGCGTAAATGACGTTTCTGATCGAATAATTTAAAAATTGCCCAATCATTCAAAAGTTCACTGCACTTGCCGCCAGCCCTGCGAGCCCCTCAATTAGTCTACTTTTATTCTCAACGGTTTCTATCCGTAAACTATCGCATTTCGTAAACCGAAGGAGTAGGGTTCGCGGAGGCTCGAGCGTCAAGCCGCATAGGTGACGTTATCTAACGCGCGTTGCCGTAACAACGAAAATATTAACCGCACGAGGAGGCGAGGATTCGACCAATCAAAATTTCGGAAGCTGGAGTTCCGCGGCAACGCTTCACGCGTCCCGACGCACGTATCGAAGGACCTACGCTCGGCGCAGCACGACGCGTCCAACGGAACCATCGATTGACGAAATCAGGAACCGGGTTGTCGAATTTTGCCGAATCCCTTGTTTTTTTCGTCACTTGCCGAAAAAATAAAATGCTAGGATATCTTTCCCGATTTCTGAGACTTAGGTGGTGACCATTCCGTCCCTTACTCACTGGAATACCTCACCGATGATTTTACGACGTACCACTTGTCTCTCCGTAGGTATGCAAGGAAGAACTGAGGAGCTTGGAGGACATGGCTCATAAGTGCAGTTTTTGCATTTTTGAGAAATGCATGTTTGAAGTTTTGAAATTACATGGATCCTTATGGCGGCGAGAAAGTTCGAAACGACTTTTTAATGGTTAAAAGTTGGAATTTGGGAACGAATTTTTCACAAAATATGCATTAAGACTGAAATCATTAAGATCTCATCTTTTTAATTAACTGCACTTATGCGTATTATCCTCCAAGTTCTTCAACTCATCTTCAGGAATGCCTTCATTTTTTGCACATGCAAAATGGAGAGCCATGGAGATCGAATGGTCGTATCCAGACGTTGTTATACATAACTGCACGCGCGCAGTGGTCGCGGAAGGAGCTAATTCTTAAGAGTAGCCACATGTCCTCTTTTTCAACTTAAAGAAAAGGGTATCCCGGGATAAGCATGTCAAAATGCCCTTGTGAACGGATTTTTATTTAAACCATTTTAAGTCATCAAGGGTGTCCTAAAACTTAGGTTTTGGGGAATTTTAGCCCCCCAACCCCTCCGCCCCCCCTCAGACCCCCAAAAACCGCTTTTTGGGGCTATTTTTGACTATGCTAACGTCTTTTCCTCATAACTTTCGTAATTTTCGATAGAATTGAACCAAAATTTGTCAGAATCTACATCAATTAGCTTAGTTTTTGTAGAAAAAAATTCATTATCATCGGATAATATTTTAGCTTCTAAAAAAATTCGTGAAATTTTCAAAAAAACTCATTTTTTTCCTTTTTTCGCGCTAGGTGACGTATGGAAACGAGGACACAAACAAAAATTGCCTCTTTTCTTAGTTATACATCCAATAAGATACAGAAAAAATTTCGTGTTGATCGGAGTGGTGCGCCATACTTAAAAACGCAATTTTCTAACCTCAAAACGGCCAAAATGCCACCATAGCCTCCTTTGATGACTAGGCGTGGAGAAATATGTAGAGAGAAACATCCGGTTTTATCGTCTCACCTCTTAAGTGATCCACTTAAGTACCTTGAGCCAAAATTTCGAGTTGATCAGAGTGGTGCGCAACACCCAAGCACGCAATTTTCTAACCTCAAAACGGTCAAATTGCCCATTTCGGCACCCATTATCACTCCGTGTCAAAAAATAAGAAGAGGGACATCCGGTTTTATCATCTCACCTCTTAAGTGATCCACTTAAGTACCTTGAGCCAAAATTTCGAGTTGATCAGAGTGGTGCGCAACACCCAAGCACGCAATTTTCTAACCTCAAAACGGCCAAATTGCCCATTTCGGCTGATTTCGGCACCCATTATCACTCCGTGTCAAAAAATAAGAAGAGGGACATCCGATATTATTGTCCTACCTCATAAGTAGACACTTAAGTACATTTAGTCGAAATTTTGTGTCGATCAGAGTGGTGCGCGACACCCGAACACGCCGTTTTCTTGTTAATGTAGTTACTAGAATTTGCCAGTACTCAGTGCACTACTACGTATTATTGAAGTTTGGAGGAGGGAACGCTTCTACGTGGGGGATGAGCGATCCTGCCTAATGTCATATAATTCCTGGGAGTTCAGAGGTTTCGCTGAGTGATCGGGTCTGCTACGCAATAGGGTGCCAAAATGAACTTTGAAATGTGCATCATGCACTTTTCAAGCGGGCTCGTCGCTGACATACAGTGATAATGAATGCCAAAATGGGAATTTTGGGAGGTTTCAGGTTAGAAAACGGCGTGTTCCGGTGTCGCGCACCACTCTGATTGACACGAAATTTCGACTAAATGTACTTAAGTGCTACTTTATGAGTAGGACAAAATCGGATGTCCCTCTTCTATTTTGACACGGGTGATAATGGTGCCGAAATCAGCCGAATGGAATTTGGCGTTTGGGTTAGAAATTGCGTGCTGGTGTTGCGCACCACTCTGATCGACACAAATTCGACTATGTACTTAAGTGTCTACTTTATGAGGTAGGACAATAATATCGGGTGTCCCTCTTCTTATTTTTTGACACGAGTGATAATGGGTGCCGAATCAGCCGAAATGGGCAATTTGGCCGTTTTGAGGTTAGAAAATTGCGTGCTTGGGTGTTGCGCACCACTCTGATCGACACGAAATTTCGACTAAATGTACTTAAGTGTCTACTTTATGAGGTAGGACAATAATATCGGATGTCTCTCTTCTTATTTTTTGACACGAAGTGATAATGGGTGCCGAAATCAGCCGAAATGGGCAATTTGGCCGTTTTGAAGTTAGAAAATTGCGTGCTTGGGTGTTGCGCACCACTCTGATCAACTCAAAATTTTGGCTCAAGGTACTTAAGTGGATCACTTAAGAGGTGAGATGATAAAACCGGATGTCCCTCTTCTTATTTTTTGACACGGAGTGATAATGGGTGCCGAAATGGGCAATTTGACCGTTTTGAGGTTAGAAAATTGCGTGCTTGGGTGTTGCGCACCACTCTGATCAACTCGAAATTTTGGCTCAAGGTACTTAAGTGGATCACTTAAGAGGTGAGACGATAAAACCGGATGTTTCTCTCTACATATTTCTCCACGCCTAGTCATCAAAGGAGGCTATGGTGGCATTTTGGCCGTTTTGAGGTTAGAAAATTGCGTTTTTAAGTATGGCGCACCACTCCGATCAACACGAAATTTTTTCTGTATCTTATTGGATGTATAACTTAAGAAAAGAGGCAATTTTTGTTTGTGTCCTCGTTTCCATACGTCACCTAGCGCGAAAAAAGGAAAAAAAATGAGTTTTTTTGAAAATTTTACGAATTTTTTTAGAAGCTAAAATATTATCCGATGATAATGAATTTTTTTCTACAAAAACTAAGCTAATTGATGTAGATTCTGACAAATTTTGGTTCAATTCTATCGAAAATTACGAAAGTTATGAGGAAAAGACGTTAGCATAGTCAAAAATAGCCCCAAAAAGCGGTTTTTGGGGGTCTGAGGGGGGGCGGAGGGGGTTGGGGGGCTAAAATTCCCCAAAACCTAAGTTTTAGGACACCCTTGATGACTTAAAATGGTTAAAATAAAAATCCGTTCACAAGGGCATTTTGACATGCTTATCCGGGATACCCTTTACATTGAAATCCTTCATAAGCAAAACTTCTCTACATAATAAACAAAGCGGCACAAAAGTATAGACAACTTCCTTACATCTTGAAGACGGTCACAGATAATAATATGCGGCTCGGACAAAGCACTATCAACCAAAAAGGCAATCTTTTTTAGGAAAAGGACGAGAGCTAGGAGCAATTTGAGAATTTCAAATGAGAAACCCCATTATATGCACCGACCTACATATAGGTTGACAAAATCAAATGTAGGTTCGGTGAATGGAAGTTCCAGATCTTCAATGCAAACTACGACCCTGCCAACTGCGGGCTATGATTGTTGAAATTGATTGACAAAGCTATGGATGTGAGCAACAAAGCCAAAATAGAGTGATCCTTCAAGAATATTGATTATAGGCAAGGCAACCTTGCTCATTTGCATTTAAAAGAAGAAAAATGCCAACTTGTGAGAATTTCCACTCTTCCTATCCGCTCGTTAAAGTCTCCGAATAACAATTATCTTGGCTACATATTACTGCTCCGCACTCACAATCAGTCTTGTGATGAAGGGCCTGTTTTCTCTATCACAAAGTGATGTTTTGACGACTAAATCTCATTTCCACACAAATATTGTAATCTGTGTCTGTCCTGACGTCGTCAAGTTTCTTCGTTTGAAATCGCCTAAGTTTACCCTTCCTCCCGAAACTACATTTTAGTGCACACTATGATATTTTTCTTCGTCACCTTGCGATCTCATCAATTAATGATCAATGGTATTTTCTCTAGTGACCACAAATACATCAGCGGGCTGATTATTGAAATTGATAGACAAAGCTATGGACAAGCAAGATTAAGGGAATATGGAAGTGATCCTATTGGCGGAAGCACGTGGTTACAGTGGACAAAGGAGGTGCGGTGAGTATTAGACTAACCGACAGCAACCAGCGAGAGACCCCATAGTTAGCCCATCATTTTCCTCTTTCTCCTTCAATTCCCACCCCTTTCAGCCAATAGGATCGGTCCATTTTCCCTGTGTCTCCTTTGCTCCTCTATCAATTTGTAATCAGCCCGCTACCGGTTCGCTCGACTAACAGCTCAATCCTTTAAACCAGTGGAAAAAAACATTGGATCTAGAGTCCAGACTCTTGAAAACATTGACAAGAAAGAATACTCTTGATTCAATCGGATTTTTGCTTAAATCAAGAACCAAGCCTCTTAATTTGAACGGATTTCCTTTCGATTTAAGCAAAATCTGATTGAATCAAGAGTATTTTTCTTGTCAATGTTTTCAAGAGTCTGGACTCTAGATCCAATGTGTTTTTTTTCCAGTGACGGAATAGCGCTTAGTGAATTTGTCGGTTCCTCCAACGGAAGTGTTTTTTTCTTTTTTAAGATGTGAAAGCAGTCACTGCGATATGGGACTTGTAGCTTTCCATTTTAGAAATGGATTATTTTACTGGATAATGACCGATTTTGCAACGAAAATTGTCAACGCTGATTCGAGGCGGTCCGTTTAAAATTATTCACATCCACGTTCCATTTGAAGCAGCGCAACCATTACACGTCGTTACGAGGTGCTCTTTGAGGCAACATCAACACGGTGTGGTGCCGATTCCCTGAAGGGGGAGGGGGGTTTTGAAGCTTCTCAGCGGGTGGACTGGCGAGGTGTTAGCTTAAGTTGAAACGGTTGACCGGTTCATGCTAACAGAACTACCGATTTACCATAGTGAAACTTGATAATCCATTTCAGCATATTCAGTAAAATGTAGAATAAAAGTCATTGAAATGGCACGTTTCTCGACAGGTTTCTGGTTTCATCCAAGCGGACTGTTTCATATGCCCATAGGATACACTGGAAAAAAAAACACATTGGATCTAGAGTCCAGACTCTTGAAAACATTGACAAGAAAAAGGACTCTTGATTCAATCAGATTTAAGCTTAAATCAAAAGGAAATCCGTTCAAATTAAGAGGCTTGGTTCTTGATTTAAGCAAAAATCCGATTGAATCAAGAGTATTTTTTCTGGTCGATGTTTTTAAGAGTCTCGACTCTTGATCCAATGTGTTTTTTTTTCCGGTGTATGAAACAGTCGACACCGTGAATCGACGGAAAAATCCTGGACAGAATCGATAAACCCAGGAATCTGTGAGTCGATCGATAAAATCTGCGAGTCAATCGACAAATGATAATAAAAAAATAAAATGCATGAACCTTCCCGTCAAGGTTCATGCATTTTATTTTCTCTCGTCAAAAAAAGATGAAGAAAAACATAGTAATTCTTGGAGAGTTTGCGATCAAAAAATTCTTCCATTTTCTTTTTTCTCGGAGAAAACTAGACATTACCCTGCCTCTAAATTTTTTTAGTGTATTCTTCATAATCTAAGCAAATATTTCGCAAAATTTCAAGGTACTGTACGGCTCAGTTTTCCTTAAAAATACAAAATACCCCAACGTAAAATGCATTTGGACTTTTCCTGGTTGAAATTCTCCAAGTAGTCAACTTGGCAGCTGCGCAGCGGCGGGCACAAGTGCAGCTGAGCGGGTATGGACAGCGGGCAACGGGTCATCCTATTACGTCATTGTTGGAGCCTCGGCAGCGCGCATGCGCAGTTCGGCCGCGTGACCGAATCGGCCCTACTTGGACCGCAGCTCCACTCTAGCTCTTGCAAAGCGATTGATCCACACCACAGCCAGTTTTTAATCGCGGAAAACCCCCACGTTGTGTAAAAATAACACATTTTTGAAGAGCGGATGTGAGATGTGCCAATCTACTGTCCATTCAATTTGGATGAACCTAGGCTAAATGCTCATTCATGTCTTCTGCCGTGCTAAGGAAGATCGCCGTAAGAGCCTTCAGATGTTGCCATATTTCCTTCAAGAAACCCCGAATTTACGGGGGAAATAGTGAGTATTTTTTTCAAAGTCAGACAATCTTGTTCGAAATTTTATCTAAAATATTTGAAAATTTCAAGGATATATAACTACACAAAACTTTTCTCAAAAATGCATGTTTTATCTGATTAATTTTAGCAACTCTTGAATGTTCATACGGCATTCTTCCGTAGCTCGGCAGTATTAGTGTCAGCATCAAAAGTTTGATTTTTTCACCTCTGAAGTTCTTCGGTTCGTCACGATGGGTCTCTTGCAAACTTCTGTGAGGGCAAAAAGGAAAGTGATTTCAGAAGGGGAATGGCTGAAATATCACGGTAAACTTATCGAGAAAGTTTGGTATCTACCTAATCTGCGTAAGTTTTTTTTTAAAAAAAAACTTTGACATGCAGTATATTTCATTTACAATATACGGAATTCCTCCGGTCTAAATAGTGAAATTGATGTGTGTATTAGAGTCCATTGAAATTCAAAAGAGGTAGGTAATAGACTGTCTAGCAGTAACCCACGAAAGACCCTAAAGTTAGTCCCTATAGTCTTATAGTAGTCCCCGTGGTAGAAAAATGAAAACGTGAATCGATCGACAAATTCGGTGTTATTATCATGAATTGACCTAAAAGTTGAAATGTGAACCGATCGACATTTGGATCGCGTTAAACAGAAAGGAACCAAGCCCCATCAGCTATTGCCAAATGTGATCGGGCGATTTATTTTTTTACATGAAAACGGTTGTGCGGATTTGTGTGCAAATTTCTATGAATATTCTCCATGATACAAAGCAAATTCCTTAAAATTTTCAAAGCAATCCGCACAAACGTTCTCTCGTAAAAAATCAAACTCCCCTGTTAAATTTGGCAATAGCTGATGTGGCTTGGTTCCTTTCTGTTTAACGCGGTCCATTTGTCGATAGAATCACATCGAATCGTCGGACGAGTCACATCAAATCGTCGGTCGAATCGACGCCGATCGATTTACTTTATCATTTGTCGATCGATTCATGTCGATCGAATCCATTAACCCCCCCCCCCCCCCCGGTTCAATCTTTAAAAACACTTGAAATCTTGAAATATGCTAAGGAACGATGAGAAACACCTATTTCCGTCACAGAATCTGGACCCACTGCGAGGCAACGGAGTGTCCAAAGGAGTCTTATAGAGGAGTGCTCCGGCCCTGCCCGGCAAATTGCCCCGCGGAAGGCGGCACGGTGGTGCACGGTGCGATGGAGCCGGAACATGATTTACGGCGACTCTGACGAGCGCGGCAATTATGTTTCGTTTTTCGAGAAAGCGGCGGCACCGCCACCAAACCACGTAACGCAACGCAACGCGCAACGCGTGGCGTCCCAGACCTCGCCCAGAGAGGGCAGTCCCACCGCCTACCCGGCTCAGCAAGAATGTAGTATGAGCCTCTCAACGATGCAAAATGGACCACTAGACAAGGTACGTATTTCAGCATTCTGATACATGTTTCTCCACCAAAATTTCACGTAAAAGACGATGCGCACAACGAAAATGACCGAAATCAACTCCTTCCGAAGATATTTAATGATTCTTGATGCGTGAATTCAAACCACCCGCTCATGAAAACTCAATGCTCTACGTGATTCACAGCGCGCGCTAAACGTTATCATGACAGTATCTGCGATTTAAAAATCTGGCAGCCTCAATTTTGACGCTGTGGCTCAGCTATAGCAAATTACTTATAGTTTGAACAACACATGGTGGGAAATGAACATTGCTCAATTAAGAAGCTTGCTGAAACCGTTGTAGTGCGCGATTTGACTCACGTAGAGCTTAGAGTTTCTTGTGAGCGGGCAGTTCAAATTCCTCGTAACCAATGTGAAATAAAAACGTTGAATATCTTCGTTAGGAGTTGGTTTCAGTAATATTCGTTGCGCTAATCGTGTTATACGTGAAATTCTGGTTAAGAAACATGTATCAGATTGCTTAAATTCGTACCTTGTCTAGTGGTCCATTCTCTCCGGGCTGATTATTAAAATTGATGTACAAAGATATAAACGAAGAAGGCAAAGGGTGAATTGTGCTATCCTATCGATTGAAGCAGGTGGTTGCTGTAGACTTCGACGGAAATATGCTGCAGTACTAAAGAAGAACACCGTATAAACCCTCGAATACTGCCGAATTTTCCGCAAAAAATATTTATCATTTTTGACAGACGTGAACAAATTTCTCTTTGAAATTTCCTGATCCCCCCCCCCCATCAAATTACGAATCAAATTCTATCAAAAACGGAGGACAAATATTAAAAATGAAATTATGAATATTATCGAAGCAAATTTGGCAACGCCTAAAGACTCATACACAGTTTTTTAGCGGGGCAGATTGATGTACTGACTTTGTAAATGGTCTCTTGTGGATGCTACATACCTCTTTTATCCAGTACAATCACCCGCTTCCACCAATAGGATCGCTCCATTCTCTCAGTGTTTTCTTTGTCTATCGCTTTGTCTATCAATTTCAATGATCACAGCCCAAAGGTAAACTTAAAATTTTTGTTCCAATTTTCAAGAGCATGTATCACACGTAGTAAAATTTGGCAACACTTGAGTGTTCATGTGCCGTTTTTCCACAGCGAAGTAGAATTACACGAAAACGGAACGCCGCTCCAGGGACGAGGCTATCCATGCGCGAATAACGAAAAATGATGGAGCTCCTGACAAAATGGTCAATTTTTGGAATTATCGCGGTCGTTTGAAGTATTGCGGAAACTAGAGAGGCCAAACTCTGCGCGATGTGCTCAGAGGAAGTGTCCTATTTTAACTATCCAATAGCCAGAGTGTCCATTAAAATAATTTCCGCTTCGAGATTTCCGACGTAGGAATCTTTCTTTACGAGGAGTGCTGTTCAAGCAAAATTTTTAACTGTTGATTCATCAAGAAACTAAATTCCCGTCGGATATTCACTGATCAATTGGAAAAGTCAAAGGGTTCAATGCAAGCAGGAAAGCAAGAATGGGCATTATTGCATATTGTCAACACTTCAAGCTACCAACAGAAAAACAGGATGATTTAGCAAAGAAATGAGTCGTAATACTCAGGCAAAATGAAAATTGTGGTGCTTCTGTCTTACAATTGTTACATTTCTAATGCTATGATACTTTCATTACGTCATTTATTTACAGCTGCTATCTTTTAGAACGGAAAAACCGTAGATTAAACACTTGAAAGCTGAAATTATCGCTACGAAATATATCACTAGACATTTTGTACATTCGACTTTTAAAGTATGTTATGTTCCATCGCTCACCACTGCACTTGTAAGACCGAAATCCCCGGGGTTGTTTTTCATATACATGCGTTTAAGTCTCCGGCATTACCACTTGGAGGTTTTCGATCCAAGCCACTCTGTCTATGCATGTCCGGGATGAACGAGATACCCGCTGTGAGTACATTTTAAGGCTTACTTTATGAAAGCGTATTTTAACGCCTCTAATTTCCATAAGATTTATATTGGGAGTTTTTGAAATAATACTGATGTTGAAAAACATCAAGGTTTCTGATGAAGAATGGACCACTAGACAAAGTACGAATTTCAGATACATGTTTCTTCACCAAAATTTCACGCAAAACACGATGCGCACAACGGGAATTACCGAAATCAACTCCTTTCGAAGACATTTAATGATTCTTGGTGGGTGAATTGACACCACCTGCTCATGAAAACTCAATGCTCTACGTGATTCACATCGCACGCTAAACGTTATCATGAACGTCTCTGCGATAAAAAAATCTGGGAACCTCAATCTTGACACTTTGGCTCAGCTGTAGCAAATTGCTTATAGTTTGAACAACACATGGTAGAAAATGAACATTGCTCGATTGAGAAGCTTGCTGAAACCGTTGTAGGGTGCGATTTGACTCACATAGAGCTTTGAGTTTCTTGTGAGCGGGCAGTTCAAATTCCTCGTAACCAACGTGAAATAAAAATGTTAATACCTCCGTTAGGAGTTGGTTTCGGTAATTTTTGTTGTGTAAATCGTATTTTACGTGAAATTCTGGTTAAGATACATAAATCGGAATGGTTAAATTCGTACCTTGTCTAGTGGTCCATTGCTTAACATGTACAAATATCTTAAAATGACGAAAAAATACAAAAGCCCCCTGGATAACCCCAGTAAATGCAACGTCAGAATGCTGACTTGTCTTTTTTGAGACTACTGCAATTCTACCAATTTGCAAAGTGCATTTCTTCGCATCCAATTCCAGATTGCATCCATAGGAGTGATGCATTAATGACGGACACATCACTAATCACTGTCTGCCGAATCAAGTCGCGCTCCATTCCACTGCAGACATAACAATAACCTACAAGGCGTAAAGTCATAAATTATGTATATATGCCTACTCAATTATTGGCCCATAGCCGTAGCCTAACCTAAACGGACATTGCCCTCAATGTGCAGTAGAAAGTGCATTTCATGCAAGACCGTTCGTAAAAAGATGCATCATGCACTTCTGTTATCTCATCGATGGTCATAAAGTGTCGAGTGCCGTCTGATGAAATCGATGCATTCCATCATTACTTTGCCCTTATACCTATTGCAGTGGCGTGGCGTGCATTGCTATATATCGATTGTTATGTGATTTAAACCTATGGTAAAGAATCGATTATTAAGGTGTTCGCTGCCAACACCCTGTTTATCGATCCTTTTCCATAGGTTTAAAAGGCACAACAATCGATTTATCGCAATTCACGCCACGCCACTGACCTATTGTGACGATGCGCATAATTCTAAGCAGTGCATTGCAGCTATTTTTGTCGTTATTGACGGGTTTGGTAGTTTAGGTACTTATCCTCTTCAACCAGAGTGATGTGTTTTTGGTTTTATTTTTGTTTATTTTTTTTACTAGCTTTAAAAAAATTGTCAAAGTTATAGAAAAAATTGTCCCATTTCTTTAAAAATTCAATCGAGGTTTTGCGCAAGGGCTCAGGCCACCTATGCATGTTTTCGAATCCTACCGAAGATATGATCCGATTTCTTGATGCAAGATTAGCTTTATAGTGAATACAAAATACTAAGAGATATTACGAGGGTTGTCAGGTAGGTTCGCTGCCGGCTGATGATGGGGCCATCTCGACCTCGAAACGCGTCCCAACTGAATTAACATAGCGCAAGTGAGTTCGTGATTTTTATCATTTTTTATAAAATTGTTCTCGTGACTGTCTCCTACAAAAGTTTCTATAAGGTTTGCATGCACCTTAAAGTTTGTCAAAATCATAGAATTTTTGTCATTTTTCTCAGTGGCAGATCATTGGAGTCCTTGCAAAGATCCATTTCAAAAGTCATACTGCCAAATTATACTCATAAGAAAACAAAAGGGATATGAGGGATCCTATTGGTGGACGCGGGTGGTTGCAATGGACAAAGATCGTAGATAAAAGACCAACTAGCGGCAAGTCACGATAGACCTTAAAGTTAGTCTATCATTTTCTCCCTTAGACTGTAGGAACCATCCATTTGAACCAATGGATTGCTCCACACCTCCTATGTCTTCTTTGTTGATCGCTATGTCTATCAATTTCAACAATGAGCCCTCAGTCTCGCACACTGGAAAAAAACACATTGGATCTAGAGTCCAGACTCTTGAAAAAATTGACAAGAAAATGGACTCTTGATTCAATCAGATTTAAGCTTAAATCAAAAGGAAATCCGCTCAATTTAAGGGCTTGGTTCTTGATTCAAGCAAAAATCCGATTGAATCAAGAGTATTTTTTCTTGTCAATGTTTTTAAGAGTCTGGACTCTAGATCCAATCTGTTTTTTAGTGTATTTTCCGAAGGAAATACACTATTGCATTCTCCCATGATGTCGGACCCAGACCTGAGACATTGTGAAGAGCACCGATCACGGGTCGTAGATCACGAAAATATATGCTATTCAAATTCATGTGTATATATATATGTATGTATGTATGTATATATGTATGTATATGTATGTATGTATTTCCGCCTTTTGAAGATTTTTCGATTTTTGAGTGGTTATATCTTTCTTACGTTGATAGATATTTTGACCAATTTTTTTGCATTTTGTAGAGACTCATTAGGACTACTATTCTGCGAAAAAAAATTGAAATTTGAGGCAATAGATTTTGAGGGGTGGGGCTCGAAAGTGGGGGGAGGTGAAATCTTGTCCACTCGATAACTCGAGCGAAAATGAATATTTTGAGCTGAAATTTTTACGGGTGGTAGTTCTCCCCTAGGACTGGTTTGGTATTGAATTTGAGCTAAATCGGCCGAGCCGTTTAAAAATGGCGAGCTTTGAAAGTTTTAGGCGAGGGGTGCGCGGCATGAGGGGAGCCGGCCGGAGCAGGGCCGCACAGTGGGTCGGGGGAGAAAGTTTTTGGACAAGCTGATCGTCGCACAGTGGGTCAGGGGAGAGAAGTTTTTGGACAAACTTTTCGTCGCACAGTGGGTCAGGGGAAGGAAGATTCTGGACAAATTGTTCGTCGCACAGTGGGTCAGGTTAAATGATCTGTTCTTGAACAAAATCTCACCATTTAACCGTCACAACCTTTCGCAGCGCGTTCGCTGGCAACGTACGCAACTACTATTTTGTGCTATTGCTTTCTGGTGACTGCCGGTGGGTATGTTGCTGCCGGACCGCCTCCACGTAGGCAATTTCTCGTACATCGTCCGTCCGCAACTCTCGCCTCTGGTCAATCAGCGCAGTAGTGGGATTCCCGCTCGCCGCGCACTCTCGCGACAAGGTACGCAACTTCTTGCTCACAACGTGCTCACCTGCTCACAACTCAACTTCTGTTTCAATTCTTAATTCATTCCCTTACAGATTGATCCCCCCCCCCCCTTCGGAAAATACACTCTTCCCGCGGTGGACGCGCGGGTCGCTTAAGAAGACAGAACAACTGGAATGGACACTCAAACTAAAAAGCGCGCGCGAAGCGCGCGTCCTGGGGGGGCTTGGGGGGGCGAAGCCCCCCCAAAAACCGGCGCGGAGCGAAGCGGAGCGCCGTTTTTTTTTTTTTTTTTTTTTTTTTTTCCAGTGCATACTGAGTCTCGCGAAGGCTTGGAGAAGAGGGCCTTAAAGGAACATATTTAGCTACTATATTCTTCCTTCCAGAAACCGAAACAAAATCTAACTTTGCAACGCGGTGCCCGAGACATGACGACCGAAATGGAGAGTGATGACTATGGCCCCGTCTCGTCTGATGCCTCTGCCATTCATCAGCCGGCCAAGTGAGCGCAATTCACAACCCGCGACCTACAGCTCTACTCCTCTCTACGCATCATCGTGAGTTTGCAGTTTCGACGCTTCCCGCTTACGAGATCGCCTTTATGGCGTCTCGAATTTCCTGCCGAACACTCTATATTGACGTCTTGCTCCTTTGTAAGTTCCGACGCACTTACGGGAATAATGAGCAAATTTTACTCGAGATAAGGAGCCTTACGTAGGAGCCGTAACGATTTTTGAACCCGTGCTCCTCTCGTGACGCATCCGTAACGCAGCTCTATACTGCCGTGCTAAGGAAGAACGCCGTAATGAGCTTTTAGATGTTACCAGGGCCGGATTAAGGGGGTGGCCACATGGGCCGCGGCCCATGGCGGCAAATTTAGGGGGCGGCAAATTTTGCAATTTTTTTAAATGTAGGTATAAAAAAATCGGATTCAGAAAAAAAATTATCAATAAGAAAAGGAAACAAAATCTCTTTTTCCTGAGAGTATAGTAATTTCTAATTTTGTCGTTTTTCGGTGATACAAGAAATAGTATCTTTAATTAGAGGAGTGAAGAGAGGAACTAAACACGCAATTTGGCCTGGAGCTCAGCGCAGAGAGGAATGATGACGAGGGCTTGAGATGAAAAGGACAAGCCCTCGGCGTGGCGGTCGGCATGTAACACATACTAGCGCCTACAAGACTGCATGAATACTTCACGCGTCGCGTCAAACACAGTGCGGTCGGGAGCGGTTGGCGTGAAACGCATAGCGCCTACAAGACTGCAGGAATACTTCATGCATTGCGCCAAACACAGTGCGATCAGCGCGGCGCGGCGCAGCGGCGGAAGTTAAAATTATTAAACCACATTTATGTTTGTTCTTTCATAATTTTTTGGTTCATTTCTTGTAAATGGAGGACCTTGTCCACACAGAGATAGGTGTACGGAACTTAACTTTCGCGTCAAGTTCCGTGAAATTTTGCAACTTTTGAAATGTATCCAACACGAGCAGGTAAACGTGTCTTATGCACCCCTCCCCCTCCGGCACGTTCACTTGATGGTTTTTATTGATGTTTCAAAACGAATGAGAAGGGGGCGGCAAAATACAGGCGGTCCATGGGCGGCAAGTAGGTAAATCCGGTCCTGGATGTTACCAAGTTTCTTCCGATAATACTGGGAAAATTGTAAATATTATTTTCCAAACTTTCAGACTATTTTTTACGCAATTTAATCTAAAATATCTGAAAATTCCAAGAAAAAATATGCATGAATGTTGTCGAAAATACATGTTTTACCAAGGGAATTTTGGCACGTCTCGAATCTTTATATGGCGTTCTTCTTTAGCACGGTCGTGCATCCCTCTGAAAAGATGCATATATATCGACGGTGTGAGTCCGCAAACACGTATCTCGAATTGCGACATTGCAGACTTCCTGTCATACTTTATTTTTTTCCAAAAAAAAGGGGGGAAACTACTCCATTCTTAAAAAAACTGATTTTTCTCCTCTTTATGAATAGAATATTCTGCAAAACATCGAAGGGTGATGTCGATGTATTTTCCATTAAAAAAATACGATAGAAACGGAGATTTTCAAATACCGCAAACATGAAACGTGTTTGCGGACTTACACCGTCGATATTTTATTTGCCGGAATCAGATTGCGCTTGAAACTTTCTACTCATTGTTAATAATTTTCCTTTTAAGGGTAGAAACTTTTTACCTATCGTGAGAAATTTTTTACCTATCGTCAGAAACTTTTTACCTATCGTCAGAAGCTTTTTACCTATCGTTAGAAACTTTCGACCCATCGGTAAAAATTATGTACCCATGGGTAAAAACTTTCTACCTATCGGAAAAAAACTTTCTACCTATGGATAGAAATTATTTTCGAGAAACGGTTACCAATGATCGTTTCGTCATGGCGCTTGACGGATTCCGGCGCTTTTCTCACCGACAAACCAGCCAAACTTTGAAAATACCCCAGGGGGTCGTTCATTGAATACGTATTGATGTAGGGGGTCGAGGAGAGCATTTCGCCATTTTTTAAGATTAAAGGATCGGGACCTATCCTATTGCGTATTTTATGAACAGTCTCAAGGTGTAAATTTGCCTGTTTCATGTCATGGAAGCAAATAAATTATCTTAAGTAGCTTGAGGTAATTGGATCATTTAAACGGGTGGTGTTAAATCTCAAATATATCAAATATATCTCCGCAATGAAGCAAAATGTACATTACAACTTTCTAAGCAGGCTGGTAAGCGGCAAGGTGCGAGGGTAAGACTTCTGTGCGTATCGACGTACGAATCTATCAAGATGTTTAGTCTATAATTGGTTGCGACCATTGAACTGAGAGAGCGGTTTTTCCTTAATCTACTAATGAGTGCGATTACGAGGGAGATAGCTTTAATGACATTATTTAACGATGCTGATTTGTATTTGGTCACTGCGAGTCCAATTATGTATGTTTGTCCTAACTAACTATATTTTCTTTTTTCAATTACACAATTAACTATTTATCAAATAAATTTATTTTTCACATCGGTTATTCATCAGCGTAAGCCAACGATCCTCACAGTCATAAAGAAAAAGTCTCACTGTTTTCCAAACTCACTGATCTGATCGCCTGATGGTCTCTGGAAAGATAGGGGGCAATAGCGATTGGGCGTCGCAGAGCGCGAGGCTGCGCTATAAAAGCGGCTTAATGTATGTATGTAAACAATCGATTATCAAAATCGATATATTCAAGGAATTTAAATGGAGGAAAAACAATGTTGCCAAATTCAAGAATCGCTACGGAGATGAGAAGGCCATTTGGATTTCGAATGAACGATCAATCCTGCAATATTTTGGATGATGAACATATATATTATGCAGCGGCGAACTTAAGACACTCCGTGAAATTTTTTACCCGCACCAAGAAGAGATGGGTTCAGAAAACCCCGTTTTTTAATAATTCTGTTGAACCAAATATAAATTTCAATACCGCGTTAAAAAGCTGAGAGGAGTGGCTGTTTAGCGCTTTTACAAATTGCCTTCATCTATCTCAGTTCTGGAGATAATGAATAGATAAATTTACTTTCTGGACGACCCTTATGTCTCTTGTGTGTAGCAGATTCATGAACACAAAGGGTTTTTTTTCTCTTTTTTTTAATTGACGGAACTTTTTTTAAGAAATAAAATTAACAACGTTTTCCAGAAGATTTTTCCCAAGATATCCAGTTTTCTGGAGCTTTAAACGCTAAAACATTCCGACTCACTGTAAATAAAATTAAGTAAAAATCAAGTGCATTCTTTTTGGCAAACTTGCGCATGAAGGTATGTTCAACAGTATTTTCGTCATACCTGATGCATCTTACTCCCGGCTTAAAAAACGAGTCATTTTGGTTTTTTTAAGCCAGTTTTTTTTCTTTTTAAAACTCATTTGCACTTGACGGATTTTTTTTTAGTGCAATTAGCGAATGGCTTTGCCACTGAAACTCATCATTTTCCAGGCATCAAACCAGGCACCTAGCGCACCTCGTCGGTGCCCCCCCCCCCCGCCCCCCGCCCCCGCCTCGCGATTCCGCGAATTCTCTGCGTCATCGTCGCAAACGCGACCTTCGATTACGGCAGTCATGGAATTAAATTGCATCGCGGCAGCCGGAAAGACAATGCATCTTCTCTGAACCCACGCGCCCGCTACGGGCAACAGTTTAATAGCTGCCTAAAAAAAACAAAGCATTTGCTACATACAATTAGCATGTGCAAACAAGACTTGAATGAATTGAAAAACTTGCGTCCGTTTTGGAAGACAGGAATGTACGGTAAAATCAAACCGATTTTTTGCGCACGGGTATCCGCCCATCGAAACACTTTAAAATCGCCCAGTACAGTTAATTTTAGTATACTTGAGGAAGTCATGGATGTACAATGTGCGATGAGGAAAATTCACAGAGATTTATAGGATATTTTTTTATTGCGACCAACTAAATTTGGTGAAATTCCAAAAGCGATTTGCTTGGCTTAGCACGCAATCCATACTATAATTTTCCGGGGAAATTGTTAAAAGTTTCAACGATAGCCTTTACTCAAAAATCGATCTTAGGAGCAAATGGTTCAAGTATTGCGTGAGATATTTTAGCCGGAGATAGTTAGTTCCTGCAAAAAAGTCTAATAGGGCGACCAACGAAATCGGCGATCATTTTGGTGTATTTTTGTTTACGAATCAGTCCTCCCTAATTGGTGGTGGCCAAATTTGTGATCTTCGTAGGTAATCCAGGGATTAAGCTCTGATTGATTTATGAAAATGTCGATGCCGAAGGATTCTTCAATCTCAAAAATCCCATTGGAGAACTCAGCGTACAAGAAGAATCTGAAAATGGAATTGTATGGACTGGAAAATGGCTCGATCCAAATAGAAAAATTGTTGAATTTTTTTTCAAGAAGAAGTTCTCTTGCATCGAAAGAAAAAATGCCTCTATCAAGCAGAAACTTGCTTGATTTGAGAGAATTCAATCTAGATTGAGTAGGAAATTTTCTTGACGGTGCATTCAAAAATATTTCTGCGGAAATCAAGTGACGGACGTGTTCTACAGTGTAATCTTTACAGAAACGCTCTTTTGATAGTTCATCGACGGTGGAACTACCAGCCCACGTATCTCGTTTGCGGTGTTTCAAAATTTCTGCTCTCATTTTATTTTTGTAAAAGAAAACAAACCAATGTCATTCCTCGAAGTTTTCACAGATGGTTCGTCACTCAAAAAAGGTAAAATCACGGAAATTTTCAAGAATTGACGCTGAGTAGTTATCCATTTAAGAAAATAAAGTATATCAGGAAGTCTGCGACGTTGCAAACCGAGATACGTGGTCTGGTAGTTTCACCGTCGTGATACTTCAATTGCATGAAAATGTTCAGTCGTAATAGTTGACATGTGCATGTGAATGGTATAGAAATCAAGACCGGAATTGGACTGCATTTTGCAATTTGGAACTATAAATTCTAGTCCGGTTTAAAAACAACGTATATGCCATTAGTTTCCCTATGCCTATAAGTGTTTTTGAGAAGAGCCAGACTATACATATAGCGCCAAATTGCAAAATGCAGTCCAATTCATGTTGGTCACGCATCTTGACCTCCCACAGAGGTCCCTCTTTTTTAGAGGAAGAGAAGTGAGAAGTCATTTTCCATGGCGCTAGGAACGACCGAGCAAAAAATTGTGAAGTGCGGAACATCATCCGCTCAATTAAAAATAACAACTCACGATTTTAGAGCAAACATATTTGACTACCTCATGAAGCTTGAAATGGACGTATTTCTGCCAAACAGAACTAGGTGCATTATGACGTGAGCCCTGCTATGCATATACTCTTATGGGTCTCAGGGCTCATGTCTCAATGCACATAGTTCCGTTAGACAAAAATACGTCCAAATGGAAGTCACCTAATCCTCCGCCACCTAAACCTGATTTGAAAAGATGAATACATATTTTCATCACGCGTTTACTTGAAATATTTTATCTGAAACAACATCGATTGCTTTATGCGTGTTATTTTGCCAATATTCATGAATTGTGAACTAACTTTCTTGATCTAAATTCATGTTTGAAAATGTCAAGAGCGAATTGCGATCAATTTTCCTGTTGAAAAATCAAGTTCCAAAAGGTGGGAAATGAGAAATAAGCTTGAAATATTGCTAGTGCTTAAGTCAAGCTGTAAAATCATCCATCTACTGTTTTGAAACATTTTAATGTTACTACTTTTGCAAAGCGTATCGGAGCGTCGTTGAAATGTGTCGCAAAATAAACTCATTTAATTTGCAACTTTTTAAGTAGTTTTAAATTTGTTTCTCATTTCAAAAATATTTTCAAATCTCTCATCAACCTGCAAGTGCGCATAAGTTTATATAAAAAACTACCCTGGTAAAAATTGGCAGTAGAATCTGTGTTCCAAAATACCATAGACCCACGGCCGGCTGTAAGATTTCCAATAGCTTCTATAGCCGGCTACACAATTTCTTGTAGCCTTTTACAGCCGATGGCGAGTAAGCAACTCACAGCCAGGCGATAAAGTGTTTGCTAAACGTCACTAATTACGGATACTAGGACTTGGTGAGTTTTTGGACCACTGCTTTCTTTTTGGGCCGTAGTATCTTGATTTATTTTGCGAGGAAAGCTCCGTACTTTTGATGCATGCCTGCCATTCCTAATATATTAGAGCGCCTTCAGTTCGTATGATACTGTGCAATACCTCTGGTGTGAAATAGTTGCTTCAAGCCCCGTGGCACGCTGCGGTGCGGCAGGCGGGCAGCCAGCGCGGAACGCGCATTCGCGCCTACAAACCTAACAGGGATACTTCACGCGTTGCGCAATGCGTGAAGTATCCCTGTTAGGTTTGTAGGCGCCAGTGCGTCGCCGCTCCGCTTTGTGTTAGGCTCTAATATTTAATCAGGCGGAGTCAGCGTTATTCAACTAATGATTTTGAAATGTTTGCACATCCTGTATGGGTTATTCTCGTTATAATAGATGAAAAAAAAATATGTATTAAAGGAAAATATAACGTGTGTTTTGTAAATATTCAGGTGGTTCCGTATCAAACTTAATGATTTCCAAAGCACACGAATTTCTACACAATATCTTACAGCCTTTTATAATCGATGGCGAAAAAGCAATAGCCAGATGATAAAGCGTAAAGCCCGGTTATAGGAACTATAGCCGGGCTGCATAATTTTTTATCGCTCCGTATAGCCCGGCCGTATGATTTTCTTCGCATTCTACAGCCAGCTATATGATTTTCTGTAGCCTTCTTTAGCCGGCTGTAAGAATTCCTACGGTATTTTGAAACGCAGCTCTTATCGCCAATTTTTACCAGGGTAATAAACGCCTGAGCCTTGACAATAAATCATAGCCAATGTACAAGCGTGATGATTTCAGAAAAATGATGTAAAAATGTTCCTGCATTACATCCGGGAACATATCTATAAAAAATCTCACAATCCGATCATCAGCTGAGAGTGTGTCGCAGGGAGGAGATTCTTCAAATGGTCATTTAAATCAAAACGAATTTTATCCATTTTTACATGAGCCCTGGGATCCCTAAGAATACACACATGGCAGGGTTTATGTTGCAATAGAAATAGTCATTTTTTATTTAAAAGCGTCAAAATAAGCTTGAAGGCTAGTAGTTCGTGTTTATTTAACAAGTTAAAAAAACGCATCCGTCGCATTTGGGAAGTAACTGTGCGCCTCATTTGCATATTCTCTTCGTCTTCCCTTTTTTAAATTAATTTAAGTGGACTAGAGGCGGAACTGGATTTTAAACTAGTTCCACTTCTAAGTTTTTTTACCCTTCTTTTCTTTTACTCACCAATTTCTATGAGGGTCATTTGTCAAGAAAGGTTCCCTATTTTATACCTATTGAACGCGAAGAAGTAAATGAAATCAATAAAAGGATTGCAATTAAAAATCCTTCAGCTTTAAAACCAACACAAGTTTTGGACACATTTTGAGGAATCTGCAAGGAAACTCAATTTTACCGAGACAACCTCCTCATATCGCTGCATGCGAAACTGCCCAACTCCTCCTGCATTATGCTGAATAGGACTGAAGTTCCCCAATTTTTCCACCAATTTTTGAGTGCTAATAGCAGAGCTGTTACATTAATCTTATAATCCACAAATTCTCAGCCTTGAGGTCTTTTGGTGTAACGTTTTTGATCAACCGATTAGCGAAAAAAAATTGTTTGCCGTGCGACCATAACATTTTTCGATATTATCCACCTGAAGCAAAGTAATAAAGAGTACCTGCCCAGGCATAAAAAAACCAAGGATGAACTGTAAACCTTTGCCCGAATTCAGAGCATGCGATACACGCATTATTATTCCAAAAAAACATTTCTCAATTTTCTCGACGACCTGCTCTGAATCGATGGTAGAACTGGTTTTTCTCCCAAGCGGGATTTTACCTCGTGGAATTTTTCTTCGGTGGATTTACCAATCTAGGGTTTTGGCATACCGCACAGAGTCACAAAATCAATAAGTATAGAAAATTCAGATTTAAAGACGGCCTTGCAACTTTAATGATCAGGCAAGCTAGGAAACTTTGCTCAGTCAGCCTAATCCAGGAAAGTCGATCGAAATTTCGGTTTGACGGTTTATTTAACGACGGTTAATTCCCCACTCAACTCAAAACAAATTAATCCAGGTGAGTGAGAAAGAAGAGGAAAATAAAAAGAATCCGGGGAAATTTGCATCAAACGCGGGTCAATAACTTAGGTGTCTTCGCAGACGCACACACCTGCATATTTTTTGATAGTGAATTCGGGTGTTTGATTGAATCGACTCATACGAAAACGTCCGTTGTCCAATACATGGTTTCATAGTTACAGTGGTTTCTCTTGCCATATATCGACTCCAACTTGTTTTTATATTTTCCAAACGTCTTAAACCATATTGTGTCCTTAAGTTGAGACGGAATCGTCCACTCAAATTCTGAAACACTGTCTTGGACATCGGACGTTTTCGCATACGCGGACTCAATTTTGACCAAAGGCCAGAGTGCAACTTTTATCTCGCATGATGTGTAAGGTATGAAGCCTCTGAACTCACGTCCTACTCATTTTACACTCTAAAAAACGATCCAAGAACTTACCTTGAAGTGTGTCATCACCACTTTTAAAAGCGACTTTAGGGTCAGTTGCTCAGTTGATGAGTTCTGAATTTTAGGACATTTTTTTCCAAGTGAACGTCCAACGTTGACTGGAATCACCCAACATTGTGATTATGGTAGGCCTACTGAAATATCGAGTTTCTCGATCTCAATGATAAAATGAAAGTTTAAATTTCGTGAATCATATTGCATCTATTCGGGTACAATGGGAGAAACAACGTATCTCAATTGCAGTGCTTCAAAATCTATGCTCCTATTTTATTTCTTTGAAGAGAAACAAGCCAACTTTGAAGCTTTCAATCTGTACGGAATTTCATGCTGACAGAGAAGAAAAATCAAGGCAGTTTTCAAGCCGTCAGGTTGACCAGTTTTCCAAAAAAAAAAATTGAAGAATGACAAGAAGGGTGTGATGTTGCAAATGGAGATACGCGATTTCGAACTTTGGTCATCGATTTGGAAGTTTTTGACATGTTCTCCCTATTTAACACTTTTTGGGGAGGCACTGCGTACCTTGATGCTTCGCTTCTTAGATTTCTTATTTTGTTTTTTTCTTTTCTTATTTTTCATGTACCCTGCAAGTTCGTTTCGCGTCCTTGCGAGTGAGAAAAAATAGCTTCTTCCTCTTTAGTGACCGCAGAGACAGCACGGTGCGGGGACGTCCATGAGAAGTGCACCATCATTTGGCGTGCGATTTGTGTCGACTATAGAATCAGACGAATTAGCGTGATGGCTTCAATTAATCATACGCTAGGTCAGAAAGGAGGAAAAAACAGGACTTGTAAGTCTCATCGAGTCTATTTAGCCGATTCGTCGTTGCCGAGTTGATATGTGCGCACATTTTTTTGAAAAATTAGGTTCTCTTTAAAGTCATGGGATGCGAGAGGTGGCGATTCATTTACCTATTGCTGAGATTTAGAACGTTGTGAACGACTTGTTCGGAAAAATCAAAATGGGGCGTTGGGTGCAGAGAGGACATTTCTTGGTTGCGGTGTTTTAGAATCTTCACCGCTAATTTATGTTCTTGAGAGGAAACTTTTGGGTGAATTTTCTGAAATTTTTAGTTTTCAGCATTGTAAAATCATTAAGAAAATTCAGTAAAAGTTACAACAAACTCTGTAAATTTGCTTTAGTCATAATGGATGAAATGTCAGCGGAAATTTGGAGACACCGCAACCAAGAAATGCCCTTTCTTCGCCAAGCGCCTCAGTTTTGAATTGTTTTTTTAAATCAGAATAGAACTTCAAAGATGACAAAAACCATTAGGTGTCACTAAAATTGTCCGTGGCATTCTTCACAGGAGGAGAGCCTTAGTTAACCCTTCGCTTTTTGAACTTTTTACCGAAAGCTCCAGATTGAAGTCATATTTTCATGAGAAAACATGTCATTCGCAGACCGCTGGTTCCTGTTCATCTTTGATAGGGAACCAGTAGCCCTTACCGGTTCCTGAATTTTCGCTCTTCAAAAGTGTTACCATCATTTTTGACTGTCAACTAAAAAATGAATATCAAACAGTCAACAACGCGGCTGAGACAACATAGCACATTTAATTGGCGCGGCGTAAAGTATGTAAGAATGTCAAGAGGAAAATAATCTCTTAATATTCATAATTGATCACACCACACCGGCCGGGCTTTCGTCTTAACAAGTTTGCGGTCTCGTGAAACGGCTCTACCATATTTTACATTGCAAATTACTGACGCCAGGTAACGTAGGGACAAGTGATGCCCTCTATTGATGATTGGTATCTTGGAAATGATGAAAGCTTTTACTTTCGGGACTCAGTGGCGTGGCGTGCTTTGCGATAAATCGATTGATCTGCCGTTTAAACCTATGGAAAAGGATCGGTAGACGGTATGTTCGTAACGAACACCTTAGTAATCGATTCTTTAACATATCCTCAAATGGGGAAATATCGATAATCGACCGTTCACGCCTCGCCACTGTCGGGACTTAAACATCCAACTGTTGACCTACCTTCTAGGTGGATGCTGAACAACGTGTTGGGTCATTCTGTTCATCAAACAAAGTGAGGTTTGTCAAATTAATTGGGCACTTGACTTTACTCGAAGCTATAATCATCGGTTGTCTCATCTCTAAAAGTCTTCAAAAGTCTTGATAACACTGAAATGTTTTTTTCTTGAGATATTATTTTGACTTAAAGCATCGTTTTTTGTCGGCAATTTTTTTTTTTTGGGGGGGGGGGAGTTAAATCTGTGCCGATTCAATTAAAGGCAGTTTTTTTGAGCTCAAGAAATGTTATTTTACTACCGTTTTTTAACTCAAACTTAACGATAAAAAACCGACACTTTTTTTTAAGAAAAAACTGACTTTAAGTCTATTCCGCACGAATTTGACTTTAAAAAAAATAAAATTTTGTCGATAAGAAACGACGCTTTAAGTCAAAATTATACCTTAAGTAAAAACTTTTTCAGTGAACTTTAAATTAGGGTTGTTTCTTGATCATATGTAGAAGTGCCTGACATTCTACAGCGTGATGTGATGCTCAAAGATTCTGAGAGATTTATCGACTATCGACTTGTTCTGTAAAGTGCTAAAGATCCACCACGCATCTCGAGAGAGCATAGAATTTTTTTTACCTGGGATGATGCTCACAAATTTGAGAGATCTTGGAAATGCTATAATAACATAAAAATAACAGTCAGTCTCGATGAGAGCGTAATTATTCCCCGGGTGCAATTACACGCGTATCTTAATTGGCTTTAATTCGTCCATGATTAAAATTCTCCCTGCGCAATTTGAGATGAACAAGAAATATGCTCAGAATTTCTACGAAAGTTCTAAGCTCTCGATGCGACTTTTGAATGCGGTACATTAAGTTGTGCCTTTTCTTTTTGGTCAACTTTAAACGGGAAGAGGGTATCAAAATACATTTACTCGATAATCCGGTAGTTATTTAAAGTGCAATCAAAAAGTAGAGGAGCCTTATAATTTTGATAGGCAACTCTCAACAATCGTATCGACATCGCCTCTTCATCAGTTCCTTTTTATCATGAAGACAACGTTTATAACTGGATTTTCTAATGATTTCAACGTGAACCCAAGAGAAAATCAGAGTCCTCGTTGAATAGCAGAGGTGAGTTACCGCCTGATCTTCCTGCGCTTACTTTTCAGCCAATCAGACGCCCGACGGACACTTTTGAATTTCATTTGGAAAATAACTTTGGAAATCGGAACCATATATGTCTTCCAAATTCAGTCGATTTTCGCGGGAAAACGATGCCCATGGCTGACTTTTGAGGCTTTGACATTTTTCTTGATGTAAAATACATTTCGCGCTCTCCAAAAAACACCAAAAATCTTGGTGTTTGAAATTTCAATTTCCCTATACTTGAGTCCATATTTTTCCACTGACTCAAGTGGAAGAATATTGAAACTTAAAAAATCAAGATCTTCGGTGTTTTTTTAGAGAAAGTTCAACCTGACTTTTTGCTGCTTAAAAATTCGAATTTGGGAGCGAATTTTTCACAGAATATGCATTAAAGCTAGTTTTAATGAGATCATTAATACCTCAATTTTTTTAAAAAAAACTGCACTTCTTGTCTTTCAAGCCCCTCGAGGAATTGAAAAAAAGTATAATTTTAAACATCGGTATCAAGGAATGATACTCATACCTAACGGGCTGGGAAACAGAGATAGAAGGTCACTTTGGAATAGAGCTAATATTCTAGAAAAAAATTCATCGAAGCAAACAAAATCCATACGAACACGGATATTTTCCTATTTTTAAAAAAAGGAAAAAAATTGCATTCTATTAGGTTTCGCGGAAACTGCATATTAATGGGGAAAGAGGAACTAGCATACCGATAATGCTAAACCAAAGTTATTGATAACGTAATAAAAAACATAGAAAAAATAAAATGAATTGATTGAATATGTAGCAAAAAAAGCTAGAGCGAGTTCAGATGTGAATGGGAGCTTGGAAGCTAGAAGTCGAGTTGTGAGCGGACTCTTGGCCTGCGTTGTCTAGCTGAGCCGAAGAACATTTATATTCTTCGCGTAGTAAATGCAGAAGAATTCAGTTGTTTGTTCGATCTGACAATGCTGGATGGATCTTTTTCTAAGCTGAAATAATAGCGCAACACAGCGTTGCCGTATAAGATCATCCAAATGTTTTATATTTATGCTATCGGGTGAACTGCACGGAGTAAGTCGGTCATCCGAAAAACAAGTTAGCATATCGGTATTCGTGACTGCCCACACTACTCCTGGAAACAATGTTGTTCCTCTAAGTGCAATCTTCAGACCACCATAACTCCGTTTGGGTTTGACATGGAACTTTTTTGTCTCGAAATGTAGAATTTTTTTTTCCTTGCCGCCACGAGTTTGCACTACCATCGCAGCAAAACGAGCCAGAGAAGTTATTTATACCAGTGTGAATGAGCGCCGGCGGGCTGATTATTGAAATTGATAGACAAAGCTGTTGACAAGAAGATGGACAAAGGAGGACAGGATAGACGAACTAACGGCAACCCACTAGGTACCCTATAGTTAGTTCATCATTTTCTTCTGTAGCCCATAAGAACCATCTATTTCAACCAATCGTAGGATCAATCCATACTTCGTAAGTCTTCTTTGTCCATAGCTCTGTCTATCAATTTCAATAATCAGCGCGCTGGTGTCCCTTTGACGAGCCGAAGAATGCCGCATCACTCATGAGCGAAGCATGGAGACAAACAACTAGGACGAAGCACTGAGAGTTTACGCCTTCCGCCATCGCGCCTTCAATTTTGCACATGCAACACGGACATCCATCAAGTACGAATAGTTGTATGTCTGCGCCGTCATCAACGCGAGTCCTATCCCTTGCTCTGTTACCATTTTATCGTTTTCGTTTACCCTATTTGTAGTGATTGTGCAAAGGCTACGTGAGCAGCACAGCCAAAGGTAGGAGGGATGCACTCCGGTCTCTTTTTTCAACTTTTCTCTGGAATAGGAGCGACACTTTACTGGCACCATATGATATGAATTTTTGACTTGTTCTCGTGGAAAACATTATCAGCCCTCAAAAGGATAAAAGGGTTAAAGAAAATCCAAGATTTTCGAAGCAAAACAGGAAAGAATAAACGGATATTTTTTTTTCTTCAGCGCTTCTCTAAAAAAAATCTTCATTCGAGGGATGTTTTTTCCTGTCTGTTTTTTTTAAATTTCATGCCCTTAAGGCAACTTCCTATATATCCTTTAAAACTTGTATAACAAAGAAGGGCTGTGGCTATTTTGAACTGAAAAACGACGTATCTCGATTCTGGTGTTTCCAAATTTTCTGATTCTATTTCATTTTATTTGAGGGCAACAAACCAACATAATTTCTTAGAACTTACTCCGGACATTCTTCAGGTATTGAAAAAGTTCCAGGCATTGCCTAGTTTTTTAATGAAAAGATAAGCATAAAAGAACGTCTGCAATGACGCAAATCGAACCGGACATATGTGCAATAGCCACTCTATAGTTGGACTACGTTTTGGTCATTTTGCAATCAGAAACTATAATTTCTGGCTCATGCGTAAAAAACACTTGTGTGCATAGGGAATTGATGGTACTTAAATGGTTTCTCAATCGTAGAAATTGTAGTGTTTAATTGCAAAATGTAGTCCAGTTCTTATTCTGGCTCCCCGCGTCCGGGTGGTTCAGTGCTTTGTGATACATCGATTGATCTATCATTTAAACTTATGGAAAAGTATCGATAAGCAGGATGTTCGCAACGAACACCTTAATAATCAATTCTTTGCCATGGCCTCAAATGGGAAAATATTAATAACTGATAATCCACGGCTCGACTTATCTCTCGACTGAGGTGGCCCCGAGGAGACTGTTAAACAATTGGACGTATTTCTGCCAAACAGAACTATGTGCATTAAGACATGAGCCTTGAGACCCAAGAGAACATATGCATAACAGGGCTCACGTCACAATCACAATGCACATAGTTCCGTTTGGCAGAAATGCGTCCAATTAATAATGATGGATTAAAAATGAGGTAAAGCAGCGATATTTTAAACAAACCGTATTTATTTTAAATTCGCAATATAAACCACACAAAAAGAAGCTTTGGTATATATTGACCATGACTTTGGTTGTTTTAGCTCAATGTTCAAACATACAGAACACGATTTTTAAGGCGTTGGTCATGGAATCAGCGTCAAGTTGAAAGTCGTACGGATTTTTCCTCACGATCCTTCCACAACCATCCTCTAAGTTCTGCTATCCCTTTAAATGTATATTTACATCATTCTAGTCACATTTTATTATTCTTTTACCCCCTATGTACCTGCAGTGGCAGTGGGACTACTCATCATGTTGGTGACGACTCTAGTGCATGCTGACGTAGACGGGCAACTAGAACATACTTCCATCATGTCTGCAGAGTTCATACAGGCAGATGACTTAGCTGCGGCACTCAAAGAAATGAACCCCACTGCGGCGAAGAGGACGAGAAAAGCTATTTTGATTACCTTCATTCTGTGTAAGGGGTATGCTCTTCTTTCCACGGCGAAAAATGTTGAGAAAACTAAAAATAACAGACGTTGAAAGATTAGACAATATCGCACAGAAAATCTCCGAGCGTGTCTGCTACCCTGGTAGAAATGGACCACTTGACAAGGTACGAATAGAAGCATTTTGATACACTTCTCTTGACCAGACTTTCACGTAGAACTAGATTCTTGCATCAAAAATTACGGAAATCAACTCCTAAATAAGATATCAATGTTTTTATTTTACATTCGTCAAGGGAAATTTGAATTGCGCGGTCACTATTAACTCAATACTCTACGTGGGTCGAATGCTTCACTTTGTACCTTGTCTGGTCGTCCATTGGCAATAGGAGTTGCGTTTCGAAATACCATAGGAATTCTTATTGCCGAATATAGAAGGCGATAGAAAATCAAATGGCTGGCTGCAGAAAGCGAAGAGAAACATACAGCCAGGCCATACGAAGCGATAAGAAATTATATAGCCAGGCTATGGTTCCTATCGCCGGGCTATGCAGTTTATCGCCATCGGCTATAAAAGGCTATAAGAAATTGTATAGCCGGCCATTTAGAAAATCTTACAGCCAGCTGTAGGTCTATAGTATTTTGGAACACAGATCCTACTGCCAATTTTTACCAGGGTATACTTACACACAATGTTGCTCCTCTTGCGTAAGGGTGTGTCTCAATTTTCGTGCGAGCACTGTTCTTCTTAAACTTCTTGAAACTTGCTTTCCGGGGCTCAAGTGGAAATAGAGATACGACCCTACGTCAGAGGGGTGACGACAAGGGATACACCTAATTGCGTAGACTTTCTATGGATAAAATTATAGTACACTGACTGCTCAGTCCAAATGCTGCTCCTGACAAATCAGGGACTGCTCCAACTCCTGAAGGATACGTGTTCAGGGGAGTTCCGTAGTTTCAAAAGGTCACCTGGGTGCCTCCCTTAGAAAATTTCCAAAAATCTGAGTCGTCTCAGGAGCAATCAGATCGAGTTTATCAGAAAAGAACCTACCCACATTTTCGAAAAAATTAAGCTAAGTTTTCAAGTTCAACTAACCGTATATTTTCTCTCGCCAAAAGCTGAAAGTTGAAAAACAGAAATTACTTTGTGAAAAGAGGAGTTAAAGTTTATTTTCTACATTGAGGAATGAAGCTTCAAACCTCTTTTCCTCAGTTTCAACTTGATGTGGGTCGGTTCCTTTGGGATAAACTCGGTCCAATTTTGAGCTGTCCTCACCAACAAATATATTGAATTAAAATTTCTAAAATTGGACGTATTTCTATCAAACGGACCTAAGCGCCATAGAGTGAGGAAGGTAGAGGGGGCTTGGATTGGCGGCGGAATCGGGCGTCCGGCTTATTCCGTCCTATACTCGCAATGCTTTTCCATGGCGCTTAGGTCCGTTTGACAGAACGCGCTATCCGGGATTCTAAATTCCTCAAAAGGAACTCAAATTGGCGCTTAGTTCCGTTTGATAGAAATACGTCCAATTGAAAATATGCCACCCAATTATTACGCAAAATCATTCACATTTCTCCGGGTCTACACTGATGGAGTGCGTCAGATCGTGGGGAAGTCAAAAATGACAGCGCAATTGACTTTAGACTGAACAGCTTGTCTGATATATCATGGTCATGATGCAGCATGACGGAGGAAGAGCTGCTGAGGAAGACAGTGGCGTGGCGTGCTTTGCGATTTATCGAATGATCTGCCATTTAAACCTATGGAAAAGGATCGATAAATAGGGTGTTCGCAGCGACCACCTTAATAATCGATTCTTTACCATAGGTTTAAATGGCATAACAATCGATATATCGCAATTCACGCCACGCCACTGGATGCTTCATTGATTCCTCCTGGGAGGAGACGAGGGAACATCCAGTGAAAAGATGGCGATAGGGGGTTTTAAATTAAATGAGGGAGTGCCAAGTTCCGGAAGGGTTGTCGGAAGACTGGTTACTGCGGTGGCTTGGCTTTTCAAGGCCCAGAGAGCGCTGTGAAAGCGGTTTCTACTTATGGATTAACATTTTTTGAAGGGACCAAGTAGATTCTGGGAGGAGGGGAAACCTCTCCCCCGTGTCCAAACTAGTTCCGCCCGTGCAGGTTTCATGTAAAAAATTGAATCGCCCCATTAAATTTGGTAATGGTCGATGTGGCTAGATTCCTTTCTGCTTAACGCGGTCTAATTGGACTGCATTTTGCAATTTGGAGCTATAGATTCTGGCCTGGTTTAAAAACAACGTATGTGCCATTGGTTTCCATATGCACATAAGTCTTTTTTCAGATGAGCCAGAATCTATAGTTCCAAATTGCAAAATGCAGTCCAATTGATACTCTAACTTTAGTCTTTCAAGAGGCAGTTTTTTACTCGGATGCAAGTTCAGTTCGTTGCTCGTTTCAAACACTGTGTAAAATTTTCGTGATAAAAACGAAAATATTCCAGTGAATACAGCGATTTTTTTGCAGCTTTGAGAGGAGCACATGAACTGATGTCGGTTTTTGTGAAAAAAATTGATAAATCATTTCGAACCTGAAAAACATGAAATACGGAGGATCGATGTGAAAGCAAAATTTTTGGCTAATTTTCACAGTATTTAAAAGTAGTGGATTCAAAAACTTACTTGAGAACTCGACGATCAGGAGCAGTCTCTACTGACGAGATCGCAATTTTGCATCCGATTTATTCGCTGCAAAGCGTGTCACTAAAGTTTTCCTTCCTTTTGTTCCCTCTTTATCTGAAAGTTTGGTAAATTTTTGGGAGGGGGGGAAGGAGAGTGAGGAAAAATAATACAAATAAATTATCATACTATACAACAAAAAATTAGGAAAAAGCCATGACACACATTTGAGTATGTTACGTAACTCCAAAATTGCGCTTAATTATTACGATTATATTAAGTATGGAATTGTGGGGGGGGGGGGGGGGGGTTGCCTGGCTGGCAACAAACTTCCGGCCGCAGTTCTTATGAAAACGTTTTGTCTCGCTTACACTGTACTATCTCGTCTTGATGTATTGTCTCATTCAGGAGGGTACGTTTATGAGTACTATTAATCGCGTTTTTCTGACCTCAAAGACTGATGTGACTCCCAAAAGTTTTCGAGTGAGGAAGATAAACACAAGACGTCTCGCCCAGTTTTTCGAGCATTATCAACCGGACAAAAATATATTTTAAAAAAAAAAAACCAAAGTTAAAATATGTATCTCGTGACAAATTGGGCACAGAATATTGTAGGGAGTTGCTCCTCCCTGGTAAAAACTGGCGATAAGAGCTGCGTTTCAAAATACCATAGGAATTCTTATATCCGGCTAAAAAAGGCTACAGAAAATCATATAGCTGGCTGTAGAATGCGGAGAAAATCATACGGCCGGGCTATACGATGCGATAAAAAATTATACAGCCGGGCTATAGTTCCTATCGCCGGGCTTTACACTTTACCGCCTGGCTGTTGCTTTTTCGCCATCGATTATAAAAGGCTATAAGAAGTTGTGTAGAAATTCGTGTGCTTTGGAAATCATTAAGTTTGATACGGAACCACCTTAATATTTACAAAACCCACATTATATTTTCCTTTAATACATATTTTTTTTCATCAATTAAAATGAGAATAATCCATACAGGATGTGCAAACATTTCAAAATCATGAGTTGAATAACACTGACTCCGCCTGATTAAATATTAGAGCCTAATACAAAGCGGAGCGGCGACGCACTGGCGCCTACAAACCTAAAAGGGATACTTCACGAATGCGTGAAGTATCCCTGTTAGGTTTGTAGGCGCCAATGCGTGTTTCGCGCTGGCTGCCCGCCTGCCACGGCGCTTGAAGCAACTATTTCACACCAGAGGTATTGCACAGTATCATACGAAACTGAAGGCGCTCTAATATATCAGTAATGGCAGACATCCATCAAAAGTACGGAGCTTTCCTCGCAAAATAAATCAAGATACTACGGCTCAAAAAGAGAGTAGTGGTCCAAAAACTCACCAAGTCCTAGTATCCGTAATTAGTGAAGTTTAGCATACACTTTATCGCCTGGCTGTGAGTTGCTTAATCGCCATCGGCTATAAAATGCTATAAGAAATTGTGTAGCCGGCTATAGAAGCTATTGGAAATCTTACAGCCGGCCGTAGGTCTATGGTATTTTGGAACACAGATTCTACTGCCAATTTTTACCAGGGCTCTGATCTCATTCAAAGGGCTTGGAAGGCAAGGCGCATAAGTACAGTTTTTGGAAAAATTGAGATATTAATGATTTCAAGTACGACTAGTCATAATGCATATTTTGCATAAAATTCGCTCCCAAATTCCAATTTTAAAGCATCAAATAGTCAGTTTAAACATTCTTTCCGCCATGAGGAGCCATGTAATCTCAAAACTTCAAACACATATTTCTCGAGCAAAAACTGCACTTACGCGCTTTGTCCTCCAAGCCCCTTATTTCTTCTTTCCTTTATAACATTTTTCTCAAAATACCATGATAAACTTGCAAGCTATCTACCAGCAAACTAAATAACGTATTACCTACGAAACTTTTAAACTACATTTTTATCGACTTTTCAAGCCAGAGCAACGTTGAGGTAAGGTTATATTTTATCAAAAGTTCGACCAGAGACGATATCTTCGCTCATGAAATCAATCCTTTCACTGCTCAAGTCGATCTTTTTTACTCGGTAACTTTGATTATTCTGTATCGAATGTGATAACCTTTTTCAACTGGCCCCTTGATAAAAACTGCAGCAAATAGCTAGGTTTTACACCCGGAACAAAAAAGCCACTGCAAAATTACGAACGTAGAATTGCCCTAAAGAAGAAATATAGAACAAAGCTGTAGATTTTTAATTAAACGATGTTTTCAAGTAAGGACTGATCTGATCCCCCATCTCCTCAATTTTCCAGAAAATAACGAGAAAAGATTAAAATATACCTAAAAAAATTAAGAAATTTTTTAAAGATGTTTCGATGAATAATGGGCAAAAAGAGGAGGCAAAGAGCCATGCACAAAAAGGGCCAAAAACGGCCCATTTTTGGGCCCTCGAAATTGGGGTCGAAGTGAGGTTTTTTTTCATCCTTAGGGTGACCCTTTACACATACTAAAATTTCAGATTGAGTATACGCACCGTTTTCGAGTTATGGGGGGGGCAAAGTCCCCGATTTTCACCCATTTTTGCAGGTGTTTTAATGTCGAACTCTGGCTGTTACGAAGTACCAGATCTAGATATTGAAGCGCGGTTTGCGGTGATTTGTTCAGCTATTCCTGTAGTATTTTTCCACATCTTTCACAAAGCCCCAAATGGTTTTTCGGGGGGCGGGGAGGGGGGCTTTATTCATACTATCATGACCGTTAGCGCATCTTACTGACTTTACTTTGTTCTCTTCGCTCCACGCCGCGGTCACGATGGTATTTTCTGTTGGGGATTTTTCTTCTTCTTCACATTTTACCAATTTTCATGTCCTCCCCCTCTTTTCCCCTTTTTACCCCCTCCCCCGCAATCCAAACACTTCCTCTCAAGTGCTTTTTCCTGTGAGGCAGATGACGGGGTCATATGTGGGGGATTATTTTTCTTTCTTCACGATTGATAAACTTTGACCCAACTTACTTCGCCCTTACAGGGCCCTCCTTACCCCTGTATTATCCCCCCCCCCCTGCCCGCTCCACTTTACTTGAAGTATTTTGCTTCCTCCGCAGCAGAAATGACAAAGTTTCTGGCAAATAATGTTTTACTTATGTTTAGGTACTGAAATACTGAATACAGGGGAGCCACCCCCTACTCTTCTCCATTATTCCCCCTCTTCTTCCTCTTCCCCTTCCCCTCTTGTTTGTCCCTCTTTTGCCTCGTTCTCTTTACTTTTCACTTTTCTTCTACTTTTTACTACTTTTTTGTAGGAGTAATATGGTCACGCGAAGAGAAAGTGGAAGAGAATGTACCTAGGAAAGAATAAGTCAAACATAGCAGTGGAAAGAGAAACGTGAAAAATATGAATAAGAAACAATTCTTCACAGGAAAAATCGTCATTTCTGCTGCGGAGGGAGCAAAATACTTCAAGTAAAGTGGAGCGGGCAGGGGGGGGGGATAATACAGGGGTAAGGAGGGCCCTGTAAGGGCGAAGTAAGTTGGGTCAAAGTTTATCAATCGTGAAGAAAGAAAAATAATCCCCCACATATGACCCCGTCATCTGCCTCACAGGAAAAAGCACTTGAGAGGAAGTGTTTGGATTGCGGGGGAGGGGGTAAAAAGGGGAAAAGAGGGGGAGGACATGAAAATTGGTAAAATGTGAAGAAGAAGAAAAATCCCCAACAGAAAATACCATCGTGACCGCGGCGTGGAGCGAAGAGAACAAAGTAAAGTCAGTAAGATGCGCTAACGGTCATGATAGTATGAATAAAGCCCCCCTCCCCGCCCCCCGAAAAACCATTTGGGGCTTTGTGAAAGATGTGGAAAAATACTACAGGAATAGCTGAACAAATCACCGCAAACCGCGCTTCAATATCTAGATCTGGTACTTCGTAACAGCCAGAGTTCGACATTAAAACACCTGCAAAAATGGGTGAAAATCGGGGACTTTGCCCCCCCATAACTCGAAAACGGTGCGTATACTCAATCTGAAATTTTAGTATGTGTAAAGGGTCACCCTAAGGATGAAAAAAAACCTCACTTCGACCCCAATTTCGGGGGCCCAAAAATGGGCCACTTTGTGCATGGCTCTTTATAAATTTTGAGTCAATTTTACCTCTGCGTATTTTTTCTGACAACCATGATTCCAAAAATGTCACTTGAAGATCGACACTTCCTGCTTGACATCGTCTAATTTTTCTTGTCTAGCGAGTACTTTTCATACCTGAGAAAAGACAGTTTTGGCACATATACCAAAGTCAAATCCAAGCGTTACCAGCCTTAATAACGCAGTAGCCCGGCTAGCTCAGTCGGTAGAGCACGAGACTCTTAATCTCGGGGTCGTGGGTTCGAGCCCCACGTTGTGCGCTTGATTTTTGTGAAGAATAACACGAAAAAAAATACCATAATGCGTTCATTCTCATAAATGTGCAGTCAGTGGTACAATCCATACCCCTCGTTTTAATTTTCTTGAACGTCATTTTTAAGACTTTTTTGTATGTATTTAAAAAATATACGAATAGCCCCTTACGGGGCTACTAACTACATATTTTTTAACCGTATACTTAAAACCAAAAATCAACTAAGGCTAATTTTTATATTTTTAACAATAAATGCATTCATACCTATTCTGGCTGGACTGAATTTTTGAGACTTCGAGTTAAATTTTTTTGATGCCTTCCATAGAAGTTGTTTTTCGTGCGTTGTTGGAGATCATGAGTTAATGCTGATAGAAAACCCTATAATTTTTTTGTATATCTACGACACGCTAGAGTACCTCTGTTAATTCATTGCAAATATTAGCATGCGCTTCATAGTGAGTGCAAGAAACGATTCAATTGACGAGGATGCGTCGTCGTTCATCATCATGGATAAAATACGCTTCCTCAGTGAATTCTTAGATAGAAACCTTTCTCCAATTTCCACCAGTCCTTAGAAGAAAATTGGGCTCCAAGCGTAGCGATACTTGAAGCAGCTTCTCTGTGTAGTGAAGGTTTGAATATACTTCCCCGGAACAACCAGCCCCCCCCCCCCCCCCCCCACACACACACACACCATTACTTAACGTGCCTGGAGACTTGCCATCTCTAGAGAATCTATATAGAGATAGTATGGACATGTCGGTCATTTTAAGGGTAGGTCAAGGAGCTTTTAGGGCCTAACAGAGCAGCCAACCTATGATTTCAAATCATCCACAGAGGTTACTTATTACAGCTTTTACGACCAGTCGTTTACACAGTACATATTTATCTTACTTTTTGCATAAATTTACTCAATTTTGCGAAAGAACGTTCATTTATGAACATTCCTGGCCATTTTGGTTTGATATTGGAATCTGAAGATTGGCAGTGACATTATTTTTGTGTTAGAGGGTTAGCTGCCCTTTTGGGCCCTAAGAGCTCCACATTGCGACATGTCCGTAGTTTCCCCACTTAGGAACCTAGACTATCTCAGTTTTTAATTGAAAACGGAATGCTAAATCGCAGTTGTAACCAACCGCAAATAATGCCACAACGCACCGCACCAGACTCGGAAAACTCTTAGCCCCCCCCCCCCCCCCCCCTATTGTACAACTATGCCGTCACCGGGCAGTGTGGGGCAACTCTGGCGAACACTCAAACTGCAAGCGAAAATTGCGAGCAAAAATCGGCGTGTCGGCGATTTCGCGAAAACCGTGAACCTTCGCGAACTCAGGAGGGGGCCCGTTTGGACCCAGCCTGAGGCCCCACTCGGAAAAAGACGGGGGGGGGGGGGAGTGTCTCTAATTTGCAACAGTGTGACGTGATGCTGATTGTCGTGCTGCGCGGCGCGCGGTTGCCCCTCAGACGAAATCGAAGATGTTATAAGAATATTCACATCAGAATAGTGTGCCCATTTAGGGAGAGCACGAACTTGTCGAAATGCAGCGCTTTTAGGGCCCAAAAGAGTAGAGTACCTATATTGAGAGAGTATGGCCACTGGGCCCCATGGAGAGGCTTAGGACCCAAAAATGGCGGTGCTTTGTTTTGGTTTTTGAGGATGGGAGGGGGGTCATTGCCAACTTTTGACGGTTATCACCAACCGCACTTGCTGCCAACCTCACTACATCTAAGATAATTTTTCTCAAAAATTGCACACGATTAGCCTTGAAAATATGCAAAGATATCGCAATAGTGCATTTGAGTAAATTTCTCGTTACGATAAGCAAAGAAAACTCCATTTTGGGTCATTTTGCATTACCTTAATTTATGGCGTCCACCATTTTTGGGTCCTAAGGGCTCCATTTAGCCTTAAGATGGCGGAGCCAATCAGAGGTGGTAACCCCAGTGGCCATACTCTCTCAATATAGGTACTCTACAAAAGAGCAGCCACTGACACAAAAAACGTCACTGCCAATCTTCAGGTTCCAATATCAAACCAAGATGGCCAAGAATGTTCATAGGTAAGTGTTCTTTCGCCAACACGAGCTTTATGCAAAAACCAAGTCAAATACGTGTTTTACAAACGAAGGGTCGCACCAAATGTGAAAATAAACCAACCTGGATAATTTGAGTTCATGTTGGCTGCCCATTCGGGCCCTAAAAGCTCCATCACCGAACCTCAAAATTATCGACATGCCTGTACTCTCTCCACATAGGTACTTTAGATCGGAACTCAGTCGCTGACCCGTAGAGGATGTGGAGTCAATGGACGTGCTGGGAGATAAAAATGGTATTGACTCCAGTCTCCAGACCTCAAATGATGTAATTTTCTCAGAGAAAGAGAAAAAGAGAGAGAATCGAAGTACGTAAGACTAGACGCAACCCTCATTTCTAGAGTAAAATAGCAGAACACAATTTAATTTTCATTAATATATTTACCGGACTTTATCGTGCTATAGTTTCGCCATTGCACCTAGGAGATCATATATTGATAGTTAAACTGAGGGAATGCGTATCTCGGTTTGCGGCGCAAAGTGGATCGAGTCAATCAGAGAGGTCGGACATGAAATTTTTAATTAAAACTGCTAATTTTGATGTTTATTTCGTCACAATTTCAACTTCAAGGGATACTTACATGAGAAAATTTCACGAGAAAACCAATGAAATTACTATTAGAACCTCGAAATTGTGTATACACGGAGTTATATGCGTTTAAAGTTTCCAAATAGTGTCCGACCTCACCCACTGACTCGATCCATAGTGAGGCGTCGCAGACTCCCTGCCGAACGTTATTATATACTTGGGAAACTATCGGCATTTTTTGAAAACTTCGGTGATTTTTAATCTCTTAGTGATGAATATTCTATGAACATTTCAAGCCATAAAGTTGGTCGGGTCTCCTTCTAAAAATTAAAGCACGAGCGGTGATTTTGAAACGCTGCAACTGAGATACGCATTTTTGCAGTTTCACCGTCCATACGTGTATTTAGGCTTGTGATGTTAAAGATTTTCTGTAGCATTTCCCTTTTTCGATAGACATGAATGGTCATCGCTTTTGTTCAACGTTCCGTACGATTTATCCGGATTGATCTTTGAAAATGGCGCACTCAACGTCAAGATTAGATTTCGTGAAGGAGAGAAAATTCAAGCAAAGGACGACACATTATTGTAAGTTAAAGGAAACTTTACATAATGTGCTCAAAAGAGAGAAACCAAACACGCAATTTGGCCTGGAACGGCGCGACTTAGAGAGAAATGATGACGAGGACTTGAGATGAAAAGGAGAAGCTCTCGGCGCGCTGGTCGGCATGTGACACATATTAGCGCCTACAAGACTGCAAGAATACTTCACGCATTACATCAAACACACTGCGGTCACTGCAGTCAGCGTGAAACGGATAGCGCCTACAAGAATGCATGAATACTTCACGCATTGCGCCAAAGACAGTGCGGTCAGCGTGAAACGCTTAGCGCCTACAAGACTGTCGGAATACTTCACGCATTGCGCCAAACACAGTGCAGACTGCGCGGCGCGACGCGGCGCGGCAGCGGAAGGTAAAATCATTGAACTACATTTATGTTTGTTCTTTTATAATCTTTTCGTTCATTTCTTATGAATGGAAGGCCTTGTCCACACAGAGATAGGTTTACGGAACTTAACTTTCGCGCAAAGTTCCGTGAAGTTTTGCTAGTAGTGGTGACAGGGCTTTCCCAAAAAATGTGTCCAACACCAGTAAACGCGTCTTCTGCATCCTTCCCCCGCTGGCACGTTCACTTGATGGTTTTTATTGATGTCTCAAAACGAATGAGAAGATGGCGGCCAAATCCAGGCGGCCCATGGCCATGGCCCCCGGTAATAACCACCCGTTTCAACCAGTGACTTTACTTTAAATTTGCGCTAAATTCACCGCAAACTGTATCAAAATCAACACAAAATTTGTGTTGGTTTGTGTTTCACTTGCTGCATTAACAAAAATTAACACAAGAACACAAATATTTTCATCAGTGTAATGAGTCTCTCGTGGGTTGCTGTTAGTTAGTCTATTACCTATCTCCTGTGTCTATCGCAACCACCCACTTCCACCAAAAGAATCCCTCCATATACCCTCTGTCCTTTTTGTCTGCAGCTTTGTCTATCAATTTAATAATCGGCTCGCTGGAGGAAACCACTCCAAAACCTTGCCTTACTTGTCCATCGCTGCATCAATCAATTTTAATAATCAGCTCACAACCCGGGCTGATTGTTGAAATTGGTAGATAAAGCGATAGACGAAGAAGACAAAAAGTAATGGAGGGATATTGGTGGAAGCGGGTGGTTAAAATGGACAAAGGAGGTGTGTAATAGACGAACAAACGGCAACCCACGAGAGACCCTATAGTCAGTCCATCATTTCCTCCCATAGTCTTTAAAAACCACCCTTCTCGACCAATAAGATCGCTCAATACTCCCTATGTCAGGATTGCCACAGAACTTAAAAACTGAATTTTCCTGGCATTTCCCTAATTTCCCTGACACATTTTGGTAAAATTCCCTGACAGTTACAGGTATATCAGACGGTTCAAAAGACATAATGTTAAATAGTTTTCATGCAAAATTTGTTGTTTGAAACGTTTAACCCATTCTAGGGAGCAAATGAATCAGTGAGAATGAAAACACACCAACTCGGTACCTCGAAAATGCTCACTTTTCACTTAGGACAGACAATTTTCATGAAGGTCATTTCAGTTGCCGTATGTGTTCCAACTTGGACATTTAAAGTTTCCTTAAGTACCTGCTTTCAGGTACCAAAAACCTTTTTCTTAGACTAGCTTCTTCACCTAATATGCAGTTTTGCGTGTGTCTTGATTATTTTCATTTTTTCCGAGTTGGTGTGTTTTCGTTCTCACTGATTCAAATGGACCGCGTTTAACAGAAAGGAACCAAGGCACATCAGCTATTGCCAAATTTAACTAGGCAATTTAATTTTTTACGAGGAAACGTTTGTGCGGATTCTGTAGAAAATTTTAAGGAATTTGCTTCGCACTAGGGAGAAAATTTCCTGAAATTTGCATGAAAATCTGCACAACCGTTTTCATGTTAAAAATTAAATCGCCCAGTTAAATTTGGCAATAGCTGATGCGGCTTGGTTCCTTTCTGTTTAATGCGGTCCAAATAAGGGTGGCTGAACTGTTTTTCCCTGACACTTTCGTCATTTTTCCTGACGTTCCCAGGTTTTCCCTGACCTTTTAAAATTCCCTGACATTTCCCGGTTTTCCCTGACAGTGGCAACCCCGCTATGTCTTCTCCGTCCATCGCTTTGTCTATCAACTCCAATAATCAGCTCACAGCCGGATTAGTGCGGAAGTCGAAAGCCCCGCCTCCGATCCTAAAATCCGACAACACCCGTTGGGCGACGGCGGCGTTTCTCTTTCACCTAATTGCACTGGCGCAAGCGGCGCGACTACAAGGCTGGCGCTGAGCGGAGCGAATGTCCGCCTTCCGCCACGGCGCAGCGCCACCAGCGTTGCCGAACCGGTTGCGTCGGGCGTCGGGGCCCCCGCGGATTTCGGGGCACCACCTGGGCACCCGGGGATCGTCGCGACGCGGAGCGGTGTGACTGTAACCGTTGTTGCCCGCTCGGTCAACGGGTTACGTGCGTCGCCGTGGACAACAGAAACCGGTGCCGCGCCGGGGCCTCGGATGAAAGTGACAGTAACGGCCGGAGTGCGCTCTGGCTTTGCAACTGGTTCGGCATCCGACGATTGGATCGCGGGTATCAAAGCGATAAACTTGCTGAACCCGTACGCTGAAAAGAGTTCGATCTTACCAGCCAAGCGCTCACTGGAAAAAAAAAAACACATTGGATCTAGAGTCCAGACTCTTTAAAACATCGACAAGAAAACAGTTCTCTTGATTCAATCAGAATCTAGCTTAAATGAAGAACCAAGCCTCTTAATTTGAGCGGATTTCGTTTTGATTCACGCAAAAATCCGGTTGAATCAAGAGTATTTTTTCTTGTCAATGTTTTCAAGAGTCTGGACTCTAGATCCAATGTGTTTTTTTTTTTTTTTTTTTTGTTTGTTTTTATTTTTCCAGTGCTCGGTGTTTCATATTGAACTCGATTTGTCAAACCAAATGTTCAATATAGGCGGATCCAGATACTTCAAATGAGGTGGTAAGAGGGATGTCCGCGTGCCTCCTCCAGAAAACGTTCAAATTTTTGAAGCATCTAATATACAGTTTGAGTCAATTTTGTCGTGAGTAATTACCAAGTGTAAGCTTTTTCCCTTCTTCTTTCTTCTCTTTTCCTTCCTCCTTTATTTCGGGTGTACCCGTTCCCCCTCCCCTTGGATCCGCCTATGATGTTCCATTCATGAAATCGAACGCTTCAATTGAATCCGCAGCTAATGGCAAAATCCAGTCAAAGGTATGTAACTTTAAATCTTAGGAGCCGAAACTTCGCATCGATCGAATGGGTAGCTAGACACTTTGTCCAGTTTTTTTTACCCGATACCTAATCTGGCCAACACATTTAATCCAAGTTATGCTTTGACTGCGTTGCTCACGTAGCCCCTTAAGCACCGATACAAATAAGACAAGCGGAGCCAACACAACATGGAAATATAGTGATAGAAAGGACTCGCTGTGATGACGGCGCAGAGATACAACTATTCGTGCTTGATGGATGTCCGTGGTGTATCTGCAGAATTGAAGGCGCGATGCGTGAACTCGCTCTATGCTGCCAATGAGGTGTCGCTTAGATTCGGGAGAAGGTAAAAAACAAGGCCCGATTACATCTCTTGTCTTCGACTGTTTTGCTAACGTAGCTCTTGAAGCACCGCTACAAATAAGACAAATGGAACCATCACAACATGGAAATGGAGCAAGGAAAAGGACACGCGCTGATGACGGCGCAGAGATACAACTATTCGTGCTTGATGGATGTCCGTGTGGTATCTGCAAAATTGAAGACGCTATGGCGTAAGACAGGAGCTCGCAAATTCTCGCTCTAGACTGCAATGAAGTGTCGCTTTGGTTCGGGAGAGAAGTTTCGAAAAACCAGACCCAAAAACTTCTCGTTTATCTTCCCCTGTGTAGATATTTGATTTTTTTCTCTTTCTTCAATTAAATGCCTCATTCTTTTTACAGATACTTCGGTAGAGTTTGTAGCAAAAAACGTGATTTTTTCGCTAACCAATTGATGATATATAACTTGACGCAAAAAGACCGCCTTGTATTCTCCACGTCCCAAAATATGTTAGGAAACATCACGACAGGGGGTGGGGGTTTGGTTCAATCGCTCAAACTGGATAACGTGTTTTCAAATGAAGCCATTTCTGCAAAAAAATATCAATTGAAAATGCGTTCTAAGGAAGAGATATCGATAGTCATCAAAGTTGGTCAGGTCTTGAATTATATGCTCCGTAACTGTCTGTATTCAATAATAGAGTGCATACGATCTTGGCAAAGTTTTTGCTATTTATTGACGTCATCAGTAAAAACTAGCTGCCGCTTAGTATTACATCTCAGTTGGTTATAAATTGCAAATGACGGACCTGCATTTTTTTTTTTTTTTTTTTTTTTTGCAAACTCTTTTTTATGTGTCTGGAAATCGATCGAACAAAAAAATTGAAAACAAAGTAGCAACTAAAATATCATTGTGAGTGATAACAGATTTTATCTATAATATACGTATATGGAAGAGGCAATGTCACTTAGAAACCGAACTCGTTAATAAAAGAAGGCGTTAATTGTTCGTTAATGGTCAATATCAATTGAATTTATAGTGCACATAATTTTTCAGGAATCTTAAAATTCGTGTCAGTTTTATTGATCAAGTCATTTTCTGAATTACCTATTCTCCAAGTTATTGACCCATTAATCTCTAATTCATTGTTCATTATCCCTACGCATTTACGTAGGTATCAGATTCTCGACACAATGTTCATTACCGGGTGAAATAAATCTTCACTTATTGTTAGTACCTATCACCTCCACGCCAGTAAAATCACGGCCAAAATTTGCGAATCACCGCAAAAAACTCCACATACTTCAACACCGAATCGTCAAAACCACTGCTTGGAGACAGAGGCAATTAATTAGCACATTTTTTGCGATGTTTGGCGTGCGTCTCACAAAAAAGAAAAAAAAACAATAACAACAAATTCGCATAACCACTGTTCGGCCGATGTACAACATTAACAGTCGGTTTATAGTTAAAATTTATCGATGCGCGACATATCTAATTGAGTAATTAACCGGTATAAGATTCGCGGGGGAGCCATACTGTGGTCGTAAGTCGTAAAAATTTTAAACGCTCAGCGATCCAAAGGAAAAAAACGGTCGAACCCGACCTGCCTCAACCTGAGCGTGACCGGATGAACTTCAGTCGGGCGCCGTTTGAAATTCTTGGCGCGCTTTCGTTATTTGGCGCGAATTTTCGGCACGCATCCGTCGTTCTCATCTAGCTCCTCCGCGATGTTCATCTGTGACGTCATTGGTGCGCGAATCTTTCCGCGTTGTGTGTTTGTGCGTTAATTGTACCGCAGTACCGCAGAGTGGCACAGGAAAAAAATGGCTCCATGAAAGAGAGGAATTCCCGAACAATTTCAGTGTACCTATTGATACCGATGGTCGATTGGTATAGGCGGTTTCACACACTTTGAACGGGGTCGCAAGGAGGTCCGGAGGGGTCCCCCGGTATATTTTCGAAAAAATTAAGTATCGGATGGCAGTTTGCGTCAATTCCGTCATGAATAGTTACCAATTTTAAGCAACCTTCCCTCCTCCTTCCTCCATTCCCGCCTTCTTTTGTTCTTCCCTTTTTCCCCCTCCTTTGTTTCGGACGAACGGGAGGGTGGAGTGTACGCCCCCTTCGTCCCCCCCTGGTTCCACCTATGCCAACTAAAAACGATACTTTTTACATCTCAAGATTTTGAATGATTATCTCTGGCGTATACATTCCTTCATAAATCTGATTTTTGGTTTTTTCAAAACGATTCACCCAATTGTTAAAATTTAGTATATGTCGTTCTCAGAATAGGCTGCGCCAAAGCTGAGGGTTCATTATGACAGTGAGTTACTCTCCTATCAAGCGATTGTGTGTTGACAATGAGTGTAAATTGGGACCTTTTTTTCCTGAGTAAAATTCTGCCGCCCAACGTGGGGCTCGAACCCACGACCCCGAGATTAAGAGTCTCGTGCTCTACCGACTGAGCTAGCCGGGCTGATAGTAACATGAGTTGATCAATATCATTATAAAGATCAGTAATAATATGTCACAGCAATTGTATTTATGAGACTGTTATTTAGTCAAATCTTATGTGTGAAAATCTGACGTATACCTCAGCGTAATATGACGTTAGGAAATTTTTGAGAAAAAAATGTACTAAAATCCAGAATTAACCAATTAACGATCCACTACCACGTTTTCTCTTTATTGTTAAAACACTCTTGTGACTCCTCTTTAATTCACTTCCTCTTGCTTCAACCTCTTATCTCAAATATAAATGCAGAATAATGCATTTTAACTCTTTGCGCCTTTACTATATCACATAGTCAGAGAGACACTAATTAGACAATCAAAAGACATTATTACTAATCTTCTCTCAAATCTTTATCGACCAGTGGAAGACAATAAGTAGCCCGGCTAGCTCAGTCGGTAGAGCACGAGACTCTTAATCTCGGGGTCGTGGGTTCGAGCCCCACGTTGGGCGCTTGAATTTTGCTTAAAAAATATTTCCCCGCACTAGTAAGAATTTAATCACCTCTTACAATCAGAAACTTGCCATGAATGACTTTCTTTAACTCATTTAAAGCTTTGAGCTATGCAAAAGCTTTTTCAAAACGTACTCCAAAAAAATATTCACAAAAAAACCTTGCAGCGGTCATTTTTACTCTCATTTTCCGATCGATTCCGGACGAAAAATAACGGCAAGCGAAATTGTCTCCTCCAAAGCTTTTTTAATTCCAGTTTTTGAAATATCAAATAAATTTAAGAGTTAGAAAATAGAAAAAGATGATGAAGATGATAAGATGAAGAAGACGAGTACTTGATCTATCGTCTACGGCATTATCATTTCTCCCGCTAAAAGCTAAGGCGATGAGAAATGGTGCGGCGGACTCGGACGTGGGTGCTTGAAAAGCTGGAACGCCTTCAATTTTTGCGTATGCAACACGGACATCCCTCAAGCTCGAATAGTTGCATCTAAGAATCGACATTAAGAAAGCCGTTGCGCCTGACTTCATCGTATGAAGAACATGTCACTTGTAGTGCAGGAATAGTTGAACTACGGCGTTGACCTGAAGGAGGCAGGAACATATTCGTTTTTGTTGCAGATACGACACACGTTGGCCCAAATCAGATAACTTTCGTTGGCTTGTAAGTTCCAACCACCGAGATATGAAATATGACCAACGCAATGATCCATTGGTGAGGAGAAACCTTTGTTAGTATTAATGAATGGATGAATGTGCTTATTTACCATATTTTCTAAGGGTAAATTTCTGAGTTAAAATTGATCGTAGATACTTGGCGTTTGGTCATAGACGTTTGGAATTTGCTGGTCTGAGAGGCCCTAGCATCAATACACGATTCAGGACATAAGGAACTTATACGTTGTCAGTTTATGCATGAATCGTCCTCTATGAAGGTACGCTGAAAAGAGAAAAAGTTTAGACCCTCTAGATTAGCTTTGAATTATAAACGTTCTTTTGAGATATTATTGAAAAAGTGTATGTGTAGGTTTGCTGTTCATAATCTGAATTAAATTTTGAAGCTCTAGGCCCAACAGCTGTGATCCCTCGCCAATTATAATTATTTGATTTTTTAAACTTTCATGAACACATTCAGATTAATTTTATGCAATCAATTTTTATATACATAGAATAAATTCAGCCGGAAATTTTTATAAGATATCGTGTAACAAATCAATTATTTCTGGTCAACAACCTTTGACAGCAGGTCATATGAGCTCCCAAAAAGTTTACATATCTTATTAGATAAGGAAATCAATTAATGTGTGTAATTAAAATGTGGCCAATATGAGAGTATTTCCAACCACACCCTTCCATTTTTCTCTTACTACAGAGTCGCTGATATTCCTTGTATTACTTCAATGTCTTGATGGTTTTTTCTTTTTTTTATCATTTTCTCTGTGTGCATTTATTTAATATTGATAAATAGTTGAATGACCTGACTTTTTTTGCAAATAGAGGTTCATTCATCTTTTATTCAGCTGTGCCTTAGGCAGAAGATTATTTGAGATCTTTTGAACTCTATATCTTTATTTCGATATAAACTGGTTCATCTATAAAATTGAAATATCGCCCCCCGCCACTGACACAAGGGCGTATCTCGATTTCAATGCGGGCCCCGGGCCCTGCCGTCCATATAGCTCCATGCTTTTGGGGGCCCATCTCAAAAAAGAGTTATGCTCTTACATCAGAAGAGGGACTATATGAGCCTAATATTAGCATTTTCTAAAATAATGTTTATCTCTTTTAGCTTACTGTACAGAGTAAGGTTTAGGAAGGGAAGAGTGGCGCCGTTCACTTTTACTCACTGGAATTTTAACTTTTATGTGAAAAATTTACCTTTAGGCTCGTTTTGCAGTTGGTTAAATTTAAAAATCGAATGACCTGACGTCTGCCTCAAAAAGGGACATCACCAAAATTTTGAGTCTCGGTCCTGCCCAGGGCCGGATTTACCTACATACTTGCCGCCCGTATTTTTCCGCCCTCTTCTCATTTGTTTTGAAACATCAATAGATCGTATTCGACAGTGGTTCGATGTATCGTTTGGTTCAAAACAATAGAACATAAACTCAAACAAAAATTTTAGGATTTAATTTGGAAAAGCTGAAAATGAGTAAATTCCTAACAATTTCACTTTTCATTGCCAGCGAGTAAAAATTCAATCACATAAGACCCGTTACCTCAGATTTCTAAATTGACTTTTGAGGCTGTGGTTACATATTGAACCAATCGATATCAGTATAATCTCACCCGTGTGATCCGTCGATTACGATCTATAAAAACCATCAAGTGACGTGCGGTGGGGAGGGGTGTATGAGACGCGTTTACTCGTGTTGGGTACATTTTTTGTGAAAGCCCTGTCAACACTAACAAAATTTCAGTTCCGTAAACCCATCCCTGTTTGGACAAGGCCTTCCATTTATAAAAAACGAACGAAAAAATTATGAAAGAACAAACACAAATGTGGTTAAAATTTTTAACTTCCACCGCCGCGCCGACCGCACTGTGTTGGCGCAATGCGTGAAGTATTCATGCAGTCTTGCAGGCGCTATGCGTTTCCAGCCGACTGCTGCTGACCGCAGTGTGTTTGACGCAATGCGTGAAGTATTCATGCAGTCTTGTAGGCGCTATGCGTTTCATGCTGACCGCGCCGCGCCGCTCCGTTCCAGGTCAAATTGCGTGTTTGGTTTCTCTCTTAACTCGACTAATTGAAGGTGTTGTCTCTTGTATCACCGAGAGACGACAAAATTAGAAATTACTATACTTTTACTCTGAGGAAATGAGAGATTTTGTCGTCTTTTCTCGTTTGTAATTTATTTTCTGAATCCGATTTTTTTCTCTCTTTTTTTGATACCTACATTCAAAAAGATTGCAAAATTTGCCGCCCCCTACATTTTGCCGCCATGGGCCGCGGCCCAAGTGGCCACCCCCTTAATCCGGCCCTGGTCCTGCCAGGGTTAATGTCAATCCTGCGAGGGTAGGGCTGGTTCCCATGGGGGTGTACTGCGGACTGGCTCCAAATTTTTTAAAGGGCGAACCCCATCAAAAAAAAGTAATAAATAAATAAATAAAAATTAGGAGCCTCTCCTGATGAGAGGAAAGAGGTGAATGTTAAGAGGCTTCGAGAGGCTTTGCGAGATTTTATAAAAATTCCTGAATGGGGCCCCTGCGAGGTCCATCTTGCCAAAGTTTACGGGGCACTCGCCCCCTAGACCCCCCCCCCCCCAGCAGGCAGTCCGCTCCTACTTAAAATCTAGGTGATGCCGTTCGAAGACCCATCCCTGAGGTCTGATCATCGAAACTGAGTCGGCACAAGACAAGACTTGGCCCTATCATCAGCATGCAATATATCGCATTCCATGTCTTATCGGGCTCCTTTAGACTATAAATTTAGAATTTTAGAATTTTAGCTCCATTTTTTCAGAATAATCATCCCGCTGATGGAATCGTTTTTTCATTGTGTCCCTCCCGATCGAGAATTTGCGGATGTCTGAACTTAGATGAATCCCGTGTTTAAGTGGAAACTAGTGAGAGAACTGAACACGAGGATACCCTTGATTCATAAACTGAACAATTACTGGAGGAGATGTGAGAGAAGGATTTAATCCGCGCTATGTGTTTAAATGGGAGATGTCACCAGATGACGTCACTTGGCGGAGTTTTCTCACTTTGAAGTCTATTTTTATACAATTGCCCATTTTAGAAAAAAAATTAAAACAATAATGGTAATTCAGCTTCTTAATCACTCTCAGAAAAAGTAATAAAAAATGTGCATGCAAATCCTCCATTACCCCCTGAGCAGAGATTTTTTGCGGAACAATTGCTGACATTTCACCGAAAGGTGAAACTCCATTTCACATAAAATTTCAAAGATGTTTTGAAGCTCCGTATGCCACCCTCAACAATGATCTGAGGATTTGATGTGAGACTTCGCAGTTTGAGTCATGGTCCCCCTCCCCCCTTAATCAAAATTCAGAGTTTACTATTTCTATGCGTTTCATGGCATTACAGAATTTTTACATCCATTAGATTTTTGTCCATTGATTTTTTGTCCATTCCAGAATTTTAAAAAAATTTAGACATAATTTGAGGAGTAGCATCTAACAACATTAAGAATATAAAGGAAACCTTAATGCTGTACATTTTTCTAACCAAAAAAATGTAAAACATTTTTTAACCAAATAACTAAACATTTTTTTAACCAATAAAATTTAAAACATTTTTTTGTACAGGATCAAGGTTTCCCTTTTATTTTTTTAAAAAAAATCATGAAATTTCGACAAATTCCATACAATGGCACGTTTTTTTTGCATTTCTACAGCCCTACCCATTGGAGGGTATGGTCTCTGGTCCCTCGGACCCAAACGCGCACCAAGCTGGCAACGCAGGGGTCAAGCGACTGCGCGGTCGCGATGAGGACCTCGCATGCATAACACGCGCGCTCGCTCGCTCGCAACGCGCTCGAGGATCCAACACGCCGCCGCTCGCCCCACCGGGGGGGGGGGGGGGGGTGTCGGGTCGGAGAATCGGGGATCCAGATTCGTATCGCGACCAGCAGCAACCAGCGTCCCACGATCAGTCTTGCCATCAGTCCGCCGAGTTTCACCGCCGAAACAACCCGCGCCGCGCCGCCGATCATGAAAGCGTGCTGAACGAAAATTGACTTTTTCGAATTTCGACACTCCTCCATCCCCGCGATATTTCGGTCGCCCTGAGTGAAGTGCAGTGTCAAGTGCTGTGATTTGTGCCTTGTGTGGTTTTGTGTCCGGTTTCCCAGGAATAAAAAGGTTTGTACCCGCATCGAGTCATTAGAATAATGCTTCATTATTACCACTCCGATTCAGGCTACCTTTATGGTGCACAGAAAAATGAATTTTGAAATCGAAAGAGTTTTTTTAAAAAAGCAAACAAACTTGGGAACAATTGGTTCTTAGTACCAATAAAAAATGATCCTAGGAATAAAAAGGTTTGTGACCACATAGAATCATCAGAATAAAGCTTCATTATTACCATAACAAACGGTGAGACATCTTCGGTTCGTTTGGGATACCACACTTTTTGGTACAGATGACTGAAGTTGTTGGTCTAGGAGCCTATACTTCGATTTAAGTTGCCAACATTTTCTGTACCCAGAAAAATGAGTTTTGAAATCTAATGAAGGTTTTTTTAAAAAGAAAACAAATTGAAAGAGAAACTCTAAAACCAAAAAATACGCAACGGGTCAAAAAAAAAAAAAAAAAAAAAAAAAAAGAATAATGTATTTATCTATTTTGATCACGATACTTTGGCAGTATAGTTGAAAATACAGCAAAAATTTTCCTTCAATTCAGAAAAAATAATCTTTTGTCGATGTTTTTGAAAAAAAAAACTTTGTTTCAATAGAAAGGAAACTATTTTCATTGTAGTTTCTAATTGGCAATTGCTTCGTATTCATGGGAAAGTTTATTTTTTCGGCATCGGGGGTTAATTTGAAATAACTCAGAACGCAGCTGTGTCTAAAATGAATATAATCAAAATATTATAGATCCACGAACTTTTTTTTATTTTTCTGATAAGAGAGACGTGCCTCCATTAATTCTCTCGATTCTTTCCCCACTACTTACGAGTGAATTGCTGAACTATCAATTAGTCTTAATTTCATTAACGAAGAAAAGATTATCGATTTACATTCATTTTGTCGAGAAAGATTGCAAATAACTTTTAACATCTATTTACGTTAAATATAGAATGCAATTTTTGTCAGTTAAAATTATGTATATTAAAATTCGGTTGCGAAGTAAAGCATTTATCTCGAGTATCTAATTTTTTTTTAAAAAAAATTAAAAGATTGTAATAATCACGATTCCATGTTTGTTTTCGGTCAGTGCTTTCATAATATTACCTTATGCGAATTTAAAAGAACGGATGCATGCGAGTATAATATACGCTGGCGAGGCGCAAGGGGCAAAAACCCATACATAAATTTTGATGTACACTTAAATTACAAAAATGTTACATAAAAGTCATGTAAAATCATAAAAGTAATAACGTCTGAGGCGCAAAGCGCTTCGGAGGGTTGCTCCATAAGCCATTAGGTGGCTTAGCCTCCTAGTTTAGGATAATTTTACTAGGCTGGTACAAATTTTACCGTACTTTTTCTATTGTTTAGTAAAAAGAATAGATGGATTAATAGATGATAAAAATTAGTGACGTAAATTCGTTACAAATTACGGTTTAAGGTGGCGATCGCTGCAGGTGATTCAATCTCGTTATTTCTCAACGTCAAAATCAACATAAAAAGGTGATTTTGAAGCAACAAAATGCTTATGCGGGTTTTCGATACCGCGATGATGACGCAACGCAACGGAGGATGCGGTGCCAAATGTTGCTTCCCGTCGAAGCGCGACCGCCGCGAACCGTATAAACACTCGACAAATTGTTTTTACATTTTTTTTTTTTTAATTTCTCGACGATATAGATGCGAGGAGTTGGAAAAAGTGCACCTGTGGCATTGTGTAAGAATGTGATTTGGGGCGGGAACTTCCGGAGGTTATTGATCCACTGATGCCCAAAGAATCGCTGTATGCATTTTTTTAGAAACTTCAACACATCAAACTCAAAAATATCACAGTAGGATCTCAACTATCTACGCTTCTGTTATCCGCGATTTGGATTACCGCGGTCGATATAACCGGTGTTGCTTTATTAAGATGATAATCCATGTCCCAACTTTATCAGACAGTTCTTCTACAAATAATGCGTCCGTACATTGCTTAACATTTAAAATAGTATGTCTATACTTGTCTAAAAAATACACTATTTCCTACCATGAGACAATGTGTTTCCGTGTTTTATTTCAAATACAGTGCTTGCGATTATGCACTTTTTCCAGCCGCGTTGTGTATTTTCAGATTATCCGCGATTTCTGGATATTCGCGGTGCCTCCGTCCGAATCATCGCGAATAAGTGAGTCTCCGGAGCACTTTTCACCTGATCTCGCCGAAAAATTAATTGCTTACAATTTCGAAGATAAAAGATATGTCTTACACTTATTTAGCAAAATTCCTCACATTTCTTGGCAGGGACCAAGTAGATTCCTACGAGAGCACCCCTTCCCCCCACCTTGTCTCAGGTGTAAATTCACCTGAAGACCCGAATTTTACCCGTGTTTACTTTCATTCCCGGTCACATTCATCACTATTTACTGTTTATCAGAGATTCAATATGGACGCATGTGTCTGGTTCGCCGTCACTTCAGCTCAACTTGGAAACAGTTCGGGTTTTGAAGATATTTTACCCAATTCTAAGTCGAATTAAGTCTTCTTAGGAGCAATTTTCAGCTGATCTCAGCGGAAAATACATTTCTTACAATTTCTTAAATGAAACATAGGCCTTGCTTACTTATATAACAAAATCTCTTACATTTTTTAGGAGGTACCGAGGAGATTCCTGAGGGAGCTAGCCCCCCCCCCCCCTCATCTGAGATGTACATTTACCTGAAGACCTGCATTTTAGCGGTAGTTTACTTTCATTCACGGCCACGCTCACTGTTTACTGTTTATCAGCGATTCAATATGAACGCATGGGTCCAGATTGCCGTCAATTAAGCTCAACTTGGAAACAGTTCGGGTCTTGAAGATTATTTACGCAATTCCAAGTCGAATTTGGAGGTTATGTTGACCGAACTTGGGGCCGGCGGCGGGCAACAAAACTCGGAGAGTCCGTTTTCGGCGGCGGCGCTTGGCGAGCGCGCGAATCGGTGCGTGAACCGTGTCAACAGCATCTCACTTCCGCATGGTCCGTTTGTGTCACCGCACTCACCGCGGGCGGGCCGCGCGGCCGCCGCACAGTGGAATAAATCTGTGTGCTTTGCGATTTATCGATTGATCTGCCATTTAAACCTATGGAAAAGGATCGATAGATAGAGCGTTCGAACGAACACCTTAAAAATCGATTCTTTACGCTAGCTTCAAAAGGGGAAATATCGAAATCGATCACTCACGCCTCGCCACTAGAAAAGTCAGACCAGCATGTATCTTCGTTAGTACAAAACGTAGAAGTTTGAAAATAGTTCTATTGGTTTTCTCGTAAGATCCCCTTCAGGAAATACCCCTTAAAAGGACGGATATCGATAAGGGCCATTTTTGGGCTCACTGTGAATTTCCTCAACCTAACGATTTTTTGCTCATTGAAGGTCTATATCTTACGGAATGCAATGCATTGGTAATTCTGGGTCTCTTTGCGGTAGAATCAAATATGGTCTGAGGTTGCACGTAATTAATTTTCACTACTATACCCATTATACCTATAGGACATATAGACTTCAAGAAACTGAAGATGTTAATGGTAAAATTTAAGTCAACGAAAAACGCACAAGTTCTCCTTCATATTTGTGGATATGCAATTTTATCCACTTGAAGGTCAATGTAGTTGTATCACACATTTCGCCTGATCTAACTTACCGAAAAACTAATTTGTAAACCCTGCGTTTAAGTCTCCGAGTCAGCCAGAAAGTAACCACGTTTTCCTTCTTTTTGTGGATATGCGATTTTACCTACCTGGAAGTCGAAGTAGTTGTGTCACTTGTTTCACCCCGCGTAATTTTTCTACTTTGCATTAAGTCTCTGAGTCTCTGTGAAAATTACCTGACGCTTTTTTTCTACCTCAACGGGAGCGATCCTGCGTGAAGTTTAAACTTTTATTTAACGTTTGAGATGAAAACATGGGTTAAATACAGATCTAAAGGCCACTTTTGAAGGAAAATGCGAATTTTACGGACTTTTGGTTGAAAGCAAACCAATCGGCATTTTTCAACAAAATTGGGTCTCAGACCCATGTTCAGGTCAGTATCGAACTTGATAGGAGACCGGAAATGACTGAATTGTGCTTCATGCCGTAAAATGGACCGCATTAAGCAGAAAGGAACCAAGCCACATCAGCTAATGCCAAATTCAATTGGGCACATTAATTATTTACATGAAAACGGTTGTGCGGATTTATGTGCACATCTCAGTAAATTTTCTGCATAGTGCGAAGCAAATTCCTTAAAATTTGCAAAAGAATCCAGCCAAACTTCTCTTGTAAAGAATGAAATTGCTCAGTTGAATTTCGTAATAGCGGATATGGCTTGGTTCCTTTCTGCTTAAAGCGGTTCAAATATGAGCGAAAAAATCATAAAGTTGAGGACTTTCGGCAGGGATGGGTCCCAAACTTGTACTTATCGAACCTTTTCTTTAAAATGAGACGAAATAAACATGAACATTTGCAAATTTAGTCAAAAATTTCATGTCCGAATTCTCCCAATAGCTTGTTCCATTGTGCGACGTGAGAGCTAAAAGACGCGCGCCTTGCCGTCTAGATCACTCGAATTCCTAGTCTAACTCCGCTATGCTCAGGAAAAACCACGTATGCACATAGACTTTTCTATTGCAGTTACGTGCTTTCTTCCTCGTGTTGATTCCAGTGATGACTGAAATTGTACCCGTAGTATGTCGACGGCCGGCGAATCTCGCTTAGGCAATACTCTATCAGTCAGTGGCGATGCGTTGACGATCGATCATCGATATTTCTCCATTTGAAGCTACGGTAGAGAATCGATTATTAAGGCTTCGTCGCGTACACCCGTTTATCGATCATTCTTCATAGGTGTAAAGGGCAGATCAATCGATGTATCGCAAAGCACGCCACGCCACTGCTATCCGTTGCATCTGTTTGCTTCATTCCGAATTCCGCGGGCCTACAGCTTATTTCGTCACTGTTCGGGTCCGATATGGACTTGTTCGATCATGCGTCACGAAACTCAACGGATACCACTGATGCATCCATCGATGGCAGTCAGGGTGACGTCAGGATGACCTTAGGTTCCTTTTGACGGTTACCTACGTTACTTGCTAATACTTAACTAGAGGCAGATTCAGCAATTTTGGCAACACCTGATTTCCTCCATTTAAAGCTATGCTAAGTAATCGATTCTTCTCGGAGCACCTGGCCCCTCCAAAAATCGATAGGTACATTTCCATAGGTTTAAATTGAGAAAAGACGATGTTGCCAATTTGCTGGATCCGCCAATGTACTCAACCCCTACGTGTGGCTGTCTCTCTCTAAAATCCATAGACGTCAATATGTACCTCTCTGGATATTTTATATTTTTTTAAGTATCTGCAGTAAAAGCTCGTGTCTGCAAAGAAATTTGAGAAACAACTCTTATTATACGGTTTTTTGACGCTTTTTCACTCAAGTTTTATGAGCGAGTTAAACCAGTCGATTAAACTGTTGAAAATTTGGTTTAATGCCGTGTGAAATTTAGAATTTTTATGAAATTACTTACAAAAGGTCGCATATGCTTGGTGGTACTCATTGGGGTGAAAGTGAAGTCTGCGGGCTGATTATTAATATTGATAGACAAAGCTATAGACAAAGAAGACATAGGGAGTATGGAGTGATCCTATTGGTTGAAATGGGTGGTTTCTATAGGCTAAGGGAGAAAATGATGGGCTAAAAGGGTTTCTTGTGGGTTGCCGTTAAATGGTCGATTACCCACCTATATTGTGTATTGCAACCACTCGCTTCCACCAATAGGATCCCCCCATATCCCTTTTGACTTCTTTGTCTATCACTTTGTCCATCAATTTCAACAAGTAGCCCGCTGCTCTGACAACATGCGTATTTTTGGACCTTTGGTGAGCTCTCAAGACGCACTTGTGGTCCTATGAATCTGATTAAAATAAATATTGAAAACCTGTCATAACTTAAAACGAGTTTGATATTTCTTGATTAGTGTCCGAATTTATTCATCTCAACTCTCTCATGACCTACGCCAAATGTTAGCTGGAATTCTTTTGATCCCGCGATTATGCTTGAGATTGACTAAAACTCTCTTCTTGAGTAATCCGGTGCATACGGTTTTACCTTGCTCCGAATTTCAAAGTCCCGAGGCACATTTCATAACGGAGAACTCTGGGCCCCAGGTAGACGTATCATTCGAGGTGAAACTCCGCGAGTCTACGGCTCAACTACTTTCAATCAAAATTCTGCCGTTCCTCTTTGAATCTGGAATTTTCAAATTGTTCTTAGTTTGAGTATTTATTATTCTCTCATTTCATCCTTTCTATCCTTAGTCTACAAAAATTAAGAATTGATTTATCATTATCAGAGAAAAGAAGAACGTTCAAATCGCCGTTTTCCGACGTCGCCAGACGAAGGAACGTAACTTTATTCCACGGTTGCAAAATTGACTCAAGCAATTCAATTGTTTACAAGAATGTATCCGAGCAATTATTGTCCAAAATTTGTCTGATTTTTGCATGAAATCAGAGGAAAAATCAACGAAATGTTTAGTTAGAAATGTCCAAAATTATCCTCGTAAAAGTGCAATTTGCGAAGGGAAATTTGGCAACATTGAAATTTAGTTACGTTCTTTCGTGAAGGAAACGACGAAATGTCCCAAAAAAATAAAAAATTCGGCAGTTCAAAGTTTACTTTTTAAAAACATAATTTCAAGTATGCCACAAACTTTTGTTTGAGTTTGGACGTCAGAGATACCTCGTCTCAGAAATCTCAAAATGCGATTGTTATCGACCAAAATCCCGCGACAGAGGATTGATTCCATCTCCGTGTGGAAGAAAGTCCATTTTCCTATGGGCGGATCCATTTACAATTTGTACAATAAAAATGAGTGAAAATCCTTTTTTTTTCCTTGTTTGGATCTCAAGTCTGAGCATGAACGAGCATGTAAAACGGTCTCTGTGCGCATGTATAAGACCATCAGTTTAAAATCCATATTTATACATATAAATCCGTGAATGACAACGCATTATGGAAGGATGAGCGTCACTCATTTTCGAGAATGCATTTCCGTCCGCGAGGCACGCGAATATACGATCAGCATAAATTAAAAAGGCATTAGTCCATTAGTGTGAAGAATTAGCTGACATCTGTTTGCAATTCAGATTGTTTTCTTCACTCGCGGAGTGGAGACAATTTTCACCAACACTGTCTCAACCGCGTCTGATTACCTGCGAGGGTCTCCCAATAAAAAAGTTTTGCTATTTTTTTCTCCGCGAATATTA